>NC_056747.1:509374489-509681989 GCF_019279795.1 Protopterus annectens | reverse complement strand
AAAAATCTACTGCCAATCATTAGCGGACCGGAGTTCCGCTGTGGCGACCCCTAACTGGGAAAAGCCGAAAGATACAATAAGATTTCATTTAGACCCTGGAGATACATTTTCATTAAACTAGCCTTCCAGGTGAATTATAACAGATTTACTTTTATTAGCTTGGCTAAAAACTGTGTACTCCACAATTTTTAATATTATTTAAGCCTTATGTATTCTACAAGGGCAGTGGGTCCATAAACTAAATGCTTAATGTTTTATTTAAATCCATAATAGAAAATGGACATACACATGATGACTTGAAAATCCAATGTTTCATTCTTGTTTTTTTTTTTTAATTCATCCTCTGGGGACCCTAATTTTCAGAGCTTTCTAGGATTTGATTAGTATGTGTGTAACATGTATCTCCTTCACTACTAGTCAAATTCTAAGTTTGTAAAGATGACATGTACAGGGTCTAAGTAAGCAGTTTATTTTAGTATTCCCATATAAGAAGCACTTTAAAAGGTATGTAGTTGCAAAATTTTAAAGAAATTCAACTGCACTTTTACTTGCAGAACTCAGCATCCCAGAAAAAACAAAGCAGAACAATTCAAACCTCCATTCTTGCCTGACAAGGTATTAAAAGTAGAAACAATGTAGAACTGTGTACAGATGCTAACTGAAAGGAAAGATGCTCCTAAGTTAATTTTGTGCACACAATGTGAACCTCTACAACAAAAGCACACACAGATATTTATTTAGTTTTTTAGAGATTCATCTTTTGACTACATCATATGAAAAGATAAGTGAGAAAAGATGTCAGATCGCTGCAGAGTGTTCATATATGTTATATTCAATGTTCTGAAAATGTGCTAAGAATAATGCGCCTAACTGAAAACTATTTAATAAGTAGACATTTTGCAAAACTTCCATCTATAGTTGTAAATATGCAGCTCAGTCACTAGTCTTCAGTGTAAACAATGTGCAGCATATGTATATGTATGACTGCACAAGTAAGTAAGGTCATGAGTTGTTAATGAGCTTTATCTTGAAGTTTAGGGTTTGAGTTCCCCAGCCTTCATTTATCTGATCTGTTACTCTGAGCAAATCACTTTACCAGACTTTGAAAAATGTCCATTTGAATCAGTAAAAGCCCATACAAATCACATCAGCAGTATACCCTGGTACCATGGTTAACAAATACACACACACACACACACACACACACACACACACACACACACACACACACACACACACACACACACACACACACACACACAATATATAAATAACAAACAACAAAGTACCATAAAATGTGATCACCAATAAGACTGAAGCAGAGAAATGCAACAGGAGTTTGTCAGCTGTCTGCTAACTTATGAGAAGGGAAATACTGCCAATTCAAGTCCATACATTGAAACTTTATTTAATTATTTGTTTGTTTGTTTGTTTATTTTTGATTTAGGTTCAGCCCAATCCCCTTATAGTTCAATATTATGATTGCAATTTATTTATTTATTTGTTTGTTTTAGTTATTTATTTAGAATATGTAATTAGAGGTTTCGGGGTATGTAGCTAGAGGTTTGGGGTTTACTGCCATTACCTTTTTTCACATTCCTTCCAGGTCAAACCATAGATGACGCATGGCTTCCCTCACCCAATCAAAGCTTCTCTCATCTGTGCAGCCTTGTGTCTTTCAATTGGGTGACCATATTTCTGTGTTTTGTTTTCTTTATTTCAGACAGTCATTGATATGGATGTTCGATGCTGACTAACAGTGAAATGCTAATTGAAGTAAGGTGCTTTGATCTAAAGTTAGGATGCCATTTATACTATCTGCCTGACATATGATTATATTTGGTTGTACAGCAATGTTGATATATTCTCTGCAAAGGAATGGTTTCTACATGTATTACATTTGCATGATAGCAAAGGGGGGCTATAAACCTATAAACCTATTTAATCTACCATTTAGGTGCCATTTAACATTCAACCTGCATAGATTCATAGGTCTATACTAGGTTAGTGATCCCAAGGGCCTTTTTAAGGCTAGCCATCCCTTCTAAATCTATTCAAAAATGTTAGTGCCCTAGAGGTTATTTTAGGGGGTATTTATTTATTTTACATTTGTTTACCGGGAAAGTCTAACTGGAATGAGACCCATTTTCAACAGAGGCCTGGGAAGAAAAGCTCCACATACAGAGATTATACAAACTTATACAAGAAATTATGCAAAAAAATATACAAGACTTACAGTACACCAGAAATTGCATTCTATGCTACTGTAGCTGACATTTGTATTATACAATCATCTGATATAATTCCTTATTGTAGTGTAGACATTGTGGTTTCTCAAAGTAAGCTGACGAACAGTTTGTAGGGGAAAATTGGATAGAAAAAGATGAGGTTAAAGATTGTCTAGACATGAGAGAGAGCACAGATTATGAGGTGTTCAGGGAAGAAGAAAAAGTATGACCAAAAGCTATTAAAACTAGTTAGCCTGGAGTAGTACAGGACAGTATGACCAGAACTATTAAAACTAGTTAGCCTGAAGTAGTACAGGAACAAAGCCAGGTGTCATTAAGATATATTTTAAGAATCTTTTTGAATTGATTGGTATTTGTGTTGGTTCTGATGGTGTGAGGTAGTGAGTTCCACCTTGTTGCTACATAATAAGAAAATAGTGAGGCCCCTGCTGTATTAGAGGATTTGAACACTTGTAGTAGAGATTTATTTGTTGAGTGAAAACTTTGATTTGTGGTATGGGGCTGGAGAATATTTAGAAGGGCAGAGTTTTTTTCAAGCTGATATACTAGTTTGTGTGCTAAGGTTAATTGGTTATAGAAGTTGTGGGAGTTCTAACCAGGAGAGTATCTTTAAGGAGTGACAATGGTGGGTATGATGTGGGCAGTCAGTTGCAAATTTAGCCATTTTATTGTAGCATATTTCAAGTTTAATTAAATCTGTCTTTTTAAGGTTGGTGAGAATTGGGGAAGCATACAGAAGTGTTGATAGAAGATGGGATCTAGCAATGGCAACCACAGAGGTGTTAGATACTTTTTATTTCTGTAAAGAGTACCCATTTTTTGTGAACTTTCTTAATTGCTTGTGCTACATGTAGGTCAAATCTTATGTTGTTATCTATTATTACACCTAATAGTTTTGTTTGTGAATCTGCATTAATTTTGTATATTCCTAGCTGTAATGTAGAAGGTGCTTGTGGGAGAGATCTTATGGGTTGGAAGATCATGAGTTTTGTTTTATTGGGGTTGAGTATGAGCTGATGGTTAAAGAGCCGTAGCTCAGTAACTGAGAATGATTTTTTGGGTTATATCATGGATGTGTTGCAGGTTATTATCAGTACATATAAGTGTAGTGTCATCTGCATATTGGATAGTTGAAGCCAATGGGGTAGCACTATGGAGGTTGTAAAAATAGTGAAGAGTAGCGGCCCAAGAACTGAGCCTTGAGGTACTCCTAATGTGATGGGAAGAGGGGGGTGGACAGGACATTAAGCCATTTTATAGATTGTTGACAGTACTGTAGATACCTTCGGAACCACTGAAGTGCAGAGGGGCTCAGGTTCAATTTTGAGAGTGTATTTAATAGTTTGGGGTGGGAGACTTTATCAAAGGCTTTGGACATGTCTGGGAAGACAGCAGAGACTATTTTACCATTGTTTCTTAGTTGGCTGATGATATTGGTGAAACTGAGGAGTGCAGTTGTGGTACTATGATGGGGCCTAAAACCATGTTGACATGTTGCTAGCATGTTGTTGAAGGTAAGATAATGAATCATTTGGGAGTGAATACATCTTTTAAGGGGTTTAGATAGTGGATAATGGTATATTAAAGCTAGACCATGGGTGGTCAAGTATTTACAGGCTGCCTCTATCTGTTAGAGACACAGGTATCAGACCAGGAATGAATTTCTGATTCTCCAACCACTGGTAGAGATTATGCTTGAGTAGGGTTAGGGATGAACTCTGTTTCACATAGATGGGAAGCCTGTTCTAGAGAATGGTTGTTCTCTAAGACACATATCTAACCTTCCAACTTGCCCTATTTATGTTGCAAGCAAGGTTTAGGTCCCTGGATCAGGTAGTTCTGATGCTATTTGTTTTGTGGGTGTACAAAAGGTGCATCAAAGTGGGATCCAAATATGCCTTGCTTGCCAAATTTAGATCACCCCTCAGTAATCTCTATCAGACAGAATATAGGGATATGGCTTTGACGTAATCCACACAGGACATGTTGCTTATGCTCTGTATTCTTTTTGTGAGGAACTTTTGTGGACATTCCAGTTGCTGCATGTGCCTGGTCAAGCACCTACTGAAGGGGGAGCTGAACTCAATAATAGATCTGATGACAGCAGAACACAGTGGACTGACAGCTTCTTTGAACCTAGATGCCACACTATTGCTTATAATTTGAGCAGCATAGAATGATTTCCTTACTATCTTAGACACATGTTGGTCGAAAGCCATGTTACTCTCCATATACATTCCCAAATCCCTGATTCCTGGATCTACTGTTAGGGTGTGTGTTATCAATGAGGTAGTTTCCTGGGGTAGCTGACTTCCCAAAGGATACTATTATGCATTTCTTGATAATGGGTTTTAAACCATGGTTCTAGCATCAGTTATTTCTCTGAGTTATTCATTCCTGGAAGATATTAATGTCTTGGGGAGATTCTATGACTGCTCAAAGTTTGCAATCATCTGCAAACTTGGTCAGTCAGAGGCCCTGGATGTTGTTGGCCTCAACTTCTGCGAACTAAATACCAAAAAGGGGTGGACTCAGCACAAATCCCAGAGGGACTCTGCTAGTGACCGGCTTCTTTGTGGGTGAGCTCTTCTACCCTAACACCCTTGGTCCTATGTGAGAGACAGCTGGTTATCCAGCAAGGAACATAAGCATTTATGCCTAATTCTATGAGTTTGTTTGCAATGCCCAAGTAGGGTATTGTATTGAATGCTTTGGCCACGTCAAGGTAGGTAGTGTACACCATTCTATCTTCATCCATTGCTTTGGTGACCTTCTCAAAAAAATCTACCAGGTTGAGTAGGCATGATATGCCCTTGGATATATATATATATATATATATATATATATATATATATATATATATATATATATAGTTTAGTCTCTGGTCTCCACAGAAGGCTTGCCCTTGTGCAGAGGGATGGCCATTGCAGTTCCACATTCATGTGGCAGAGAGTCTGATGGGAAGCGCTGGCTAAATGGTGACTCCAGGGGTCCTGACATGTCATGTTTCATGCTATTTAGGAGGCATCCTTGGATGTTATCAGAGCCCATCAATGTGGTATTCTTTGCCTTGGAGCATGTATTTAGGACCTGACCCTAGTGATGGTTGGGGAGTTGTGTTCAATGGTATTTCCTAAGGGGTGGCTGGGGGAGAAGCAGGGGTAAAACTGGAGACAAATTTGTTGGCCACTAGATTTGCTATTTCGTCTGGCTCCATTTGCAATTAGTTCTGCACATTGCTGTGTACTGCCTTTGACATTACAGACATAGCTAAAGAAAGTCTTATGGTTGTCCATGGCTTGGAAGGCTATTTTACCTCAAAACTGGCTTTGGAAGGCATAATTTGCCCTAAGAGTTGTTTGTGTAGTTTGATGAGAGAGTTTTTGTCTTGCTGTGTGTTGCATTTACTAACTTTTGCCATGACTTTCTTCTTTTGTTGTACAACTTATTGAGATCAGAATTCCACCAGGGTGGCTTATATTTTGAGTTTGTTCTGAGCTTATTCCCGGTAGCAGCTGTCACTATGCATCCATTAACATAATTGTACAAGGTTTCTGTGAACAAGTCCATATAAGCAACTCTGTTCTAAGGGTTTGTGGGGCTTGAAATTTTGCCAGATTATCAATTGATAATAGGAAGTTCATCTTAGAATAGTTCCTAACTAAAACAAGGTTCACTGGGTTCACAGGTTTTATTTTTATTTCAAAGGAAACACCTTTATGGTCTCACCTTTCCAGAGAGGACATTACAGTGTGTGTGTGTGTGTGGGGGGGGGGGGGGTGCAGGTGCAGTGTTCTCCCGTGTTTGTGAGGGCTAGGTCCAGTGTGTGCATGGACTATCTGGTCCAGGGTGCTTGTGTTAATAAAGTTGAGGAATCTCTGGGCCTGCAGGTTTTTGGTCATGTATGATTCCCATTTTATAGTGTGGTAGTAATAGTTGCTTATGAGTATGGTATTGGGCTAAATGGTGAGTGTCTCCAGTAAGTGTAATATGAGTTATGAGTTTCCTGGGTCATAAAAGGAGACCTATAGTTTGCAAGGACATGATATGATGTGGTACTTTGCCTATCATCATTTGGATGTGGAGAAGCTCAAATACGTCATCCTGCTTGACAAGCCTTGAAGAGAGTTTGTTACTGATGTGGATTGAGACACTTCTGCATCTGGTCCCTGCCTGTGTAGTAGCTGGCCTAAATGTGTGGGAGGCATTGTAACCCTGCCTTGTCAGGGTGCTCTCTTTAGCTTTAAACTATGTCTCGGTAGCTGCAAGTATGTCTGCATTCTCCAGGCTGAGGAGAACTGGAGGAAGTGGTTTGTTGTTTAGACTCCTGCTGTTGAGCAATAACACCTTTAGATTCCTTTTGATTGTTTTTTTCTAAATCGGAAGGTTTGTCCATTTATCATTGCCTAAAAAGGCACTATGGAGGAGGACAATGTTCTAGCCAATATTAGAAATCATAGAGGGGCCAGGTCCAGTCCATCCATGGCAAAGCAACATGGTCTGTCGACCACATCCTCCCATACTGACAAATATTGCACCATCTTGGAATGACACCAGAAGTTAAGCCAACTATTAAACTCAGTCATCTTCTGTTCATATTGTGGTGTCACCCTTGGTGAAAGTAGAATGCTGCTCAATGCTTGGCTCATACCAGCCTGGGACACATATTTCAAGAGCTTCATTATATCTCTCTTCATATAGTCCAGGGAGATATGTCTCAAGTCATTTACACCCACATGGTCAATGACCGATTTACACTGGTACTTGTGGTCCATGACCTGAGGATGTGTGTGATCTGGTGGATCTTGCCCCCCAGAAGGCAACTGACAGTGACTTTCTCCTTGCTCAGTCTGGTGAGTGGGACATCTGTGTGTCTCACAATGGAGTTTCCTATGACTAAAATATTAGGTTATGTGGTGGCTTGCCTTATGGGCTTTGAAGTTGTTGTTCTAAGAGATGTGGCTGTATGTGCTATGGTGGATGCTGCTTTGGTTGAGTGCTTTTGGGGCTGCTGAGGATATTTGCTGCAGGTGCAATGTATGGAAGATCTTTGGGTTTAGGAAGATTACCTTTAAGAGTCTCAGCATATGTGGGTCTATGTGTCAGATTCATACTGTGTTTGGTGAGTGTAATGTGTACATTTCTGACAACCTGATTTGTATTATAAGTGCTTGTATGTGAGATTTTCTCATTGACATTGTGTGATTATATCTCTCACATACCTTTTCAGTTTGTTTGAAAATAAGAGGGTTTCCAGTAAACATAAGTCAATTGTTACATTGTCTCAGCATGCCCATATCCACAATGCTGGCTGTGCAGTTAGCGGGAAAGGTCATGTCCACAGTCACTGGCACTTTATAGGTAATCAGTAGGTTGCTGCAGGAATGAGTAGTAATGGGTGTATCTACTCAAAAGCACGTAGGGCAGTGCTTGTCCCTGCATCCTACACAAACTAGCTGCTCTTTCTGCAACCAAATAAAAGGAAAGTACGAAGGATAGTTTTATAGGGAAAATATCAGTTCTGGGTGCCTGCATTTATACAGGGCAATTCTAAAACCTGCTGCATGGAACCAAGCTTCACCAAATGCAACACCTTTATAGAGGCTAAAAACAATCGGTAAATGAGTAAAATGGCTCCTGGCTAAACACAATTAGCACAACCTAAAGGTTCTTAAGTGATTTACATCACAGAATTTGACTAGGCTACACTTCACTGCAACATTCCAAGCTCTCTTATTTATTTAATTTATTTATTTAACATTTGTTTACCGGGAAAGTCCGACTGGACGGTTTAACTTCATAAGTGGGAAGTGGCAAATCCACTATGTGCAAAAGGAGGTTCCCAAATTGGCAATACCTCGAACGCAAATTGTCCGAATGTGCAATGAGCGAATGCACATTGGCGTTCGCTCATAGCAGATTCGACATTTTGGGTGCGGAGTGCACTATAGCAGGGATCGGGAAATGAACCCTTACCCCACTGTAGTGCGATCTCGGAGTTAGTATATTAAAGAAGGGAGGTATGGGGGGCAAAGGGGAGCTTACCCCCCTGCATTACAATGTGTCTTCGACATTGTAGCTCGTAAATCAGAGAATCTGCTGTTGGATTTGCTGATTTTCAAACTACGGAGACTTTCGCAGTTTAAAATTTGCAATTTTGAATCGCACAAAAGCACGATCGATATTGTCATTTCCAACAATATGATGGTAAACCGACTGGACACAGGTCCTTTTTCAGCGTAGGCCTGGGGACAAAAGCTCCATGAGTACAGTAAATTTTAATGCACACATTACAATAATCAGTAAAGTATAAAGTAAACAAAATGCAGTATACATAAGAAAATACAAATTTGTTACATCTTGACAACAAAACCTAGGCTTTGAACATAGCTACTTTTTATGCTATTTGTAAAGTATGACTTATGTCAAGATACAAGGTTAAGACAGGTCGGTAGGAATAAATGATTAAACACCAGGGCAGAAGCTGGATATGATTGGGGAGTCCTAAATCACAAAATGGACCTGCAATGTAAGAAATGACCAAATTAAATAAAGAAATAGCAAGAAATGGCCAAATTCAACAGTAATCCAAACAGTAGGCACAACAAGAAGGCAGAAGTGTAGAACAGTACAGTTTTAAATGCTGTGATAAAAATACAACACTCTAAAATGATTTAGAGAGTAAACACTTTCTGTAAACACTCTCATGCTTCTTTGCATTTTTTGCATGCTCTGTCAAATATCTTTCTGGACTGCTTCTACTCCACCCATTCTAATAGTCCTAGTCCTTGTGTCAGTACATCTGTTATGAAGTGATTTCATATATCCATAGAGCAGCTACAGACACTGTTTCTGTTCTTCCTCCTTTGCATCCTTCCTTCCTCTTCAGTATGATATCTTCACATCTTCCTTTCATGGTTCTGTGTGCCCATTTTATGTCCCCTGCCTGTTTGGATGCCTAGTGAGTTGAGTTTGAGCTCATCTAATTTCTAGTCATATTATTTCCCCTCCACCCCCACTCCAGGCATTTTTCTACTGAATTTCTTCTTGATTCATTCCGGCAGCCTGATGTTGTTCCCTTCCTTGTATATTCTCTAAAACTATACAACACACAATGTGTGACACAACCAGGACCTGGTAGAGCTAGACCATTATCGCTTTGTGATGGAGTTATCATCTGAGGATGCACCTCAGCATACTACTTGCTGCTGTCACTCTGCTTCAGTCTGCTCTGGGGTTTCCAGTCCGCTCAGATTTCTTTCCTACTGTTCTGTCATCAGTTCCACTCTCCCCTTAGATGATACATCAGAAAAGGGTGCTCTGACTGAAGTTTGCATTTGTCTGCACTTAACCTCAATTCTCACCTTTCTTTCAGCTTGGCTAGCCTTTCCCATCATTCACTAGACCCCCCTCATTCAGTAGTGGGCCTTTCTTTGTGGCATCATTGAAGAGGGTGATCATGGTGTCCTCTTCCTCAGGTATGTTTGAAATAAAAGCACTGAAGTACTGGACCCAGGACTGACCCCTTCAATACTCAGCTATACAGTTTCCTTATTCCTGACATTATCCCATCTTATCACAACACTTTGTGTTCCACCCTTCAGCCATCTGGCAATCCAGTGCCTCAGCCTTGGTCCTAGGTACAATCCTGTTTGGCTTTCCCAGCAGCTGGCTGAGTAAGACTGAGTTAAATGTCATGGCTATATCTAGGAAGACCACAACTACTGATAGTGGTACTCTCCTGTGAAGTTCTCCTAAAAAACAGTCATTACACTATTTGACACAGCTGTTGTGGACAAGAACTCACGTTGGTTGCTGTATGGAAGATTGTTGTCCTCTAAAACAACTCCTGGCTTTCTATTAAGATTCCCTCCATAACTTTCCCTGCAAGTGCTGTTACAAGATGTGCATTTCCTCTGACTTTGGTGATGTTTGCCTTGTACAAAGGTACTGCATTTATGGTCTTTCAGTTTTCATGCACTTCTGTGATGCCCAGTGATCTGTTAAAGATCTCCATCTGGGATCTGCCAACACAATGGTAAGACTACTACAGACCCTGGGAGGCAGATTGTGTGGACTGGGTCTTATGCTTTTCCTTCCACAAAGGCCGCTGTTTTCCTCTTCATTTCCTTCATCTCTATTCCAGACCCTGTCCAGTTCTGTTCCTAGTCAGAATTACATCCCTGTGTGATTCCCTCTCTGCTTTATTTCATAAAGACAGAAATCCCCTTGCTTCCCCATTTCTATTGTATATCTAAAAGGCCCTTTCATCCATTTGACTCCCTTCCAAGCTGCACCTTTGCTGCCCTCACTTCATTTATTACCATTTTGCTTGCCTCTTTGTAATTTTCTTCTTTAGCCACCCCACACCCTTCTTTCCATCTTTTATATGTCCTGTCTTTATCACTAGCCTCACATTCCTATGTAGCCAGATTGCCTTCTCTTCTTTGTGTCTCCTGCCTGTTCAGTAAGCTCTTAATTACAACTCTGAACACACTATCCTTGATCTCATTCCATAATTTATTTAATCTTTTAATTTACCCTCAGACCCCTACCTCATATTTGACCTATTCTCCCAGCTCAGTATATTTCAGTCCTATAAAATTTCACACCATCATCTTTGCCATTAAATTCTTACCCCCAAACCACAAGCTAAACCACACAGTGGTGTGATCACTGTTAGCTAATGGTGAGTTCATCTTGACATCTCTGAACCCTCCACCTTGATGAAGACCACATACAGAATGCGGCCTATTCTGACATAGTCCTGCACCACTTGGCCAAACCGTAATGATCTAAGACCTCAGCTAGTACCCAGTTTCTCTTACCCTGCAACACAGAATCTCCCACTCTGTTCCTGGTAGATTCAGTTCCCCCATAAGCATAACCATTTTCATGGGTTTATAGGTAAGTACTAGGCTAGCAACCCTTGCGGGCCTTTTTAAGGCTAGCAAGTTTTCCTTTTTGTGCAAGAAATAACCTATCCTATTTGGTTATAAACTGGCCTGCCCATCCCATGTCTGACAATTATATATTACCCCAGGTCTGTATCACATCGTCAAACTTTTATTCTATTGAATACCTTATCGCCGAAGTTCCTATTCAGCGAACGACCTAAACATCAAAGTGGAATCCATCAAAATATTTTAGTTGGCCAACACTGTGAAAAGTAAACTTTTTTAATGATTTTGCATGGGGGGGAGGGCTGTGCCTATCTGATCCCCCCACCCCCCCCTGAAAATTAGATATACCAATGCCAAGATCACACTACAATGAGATCATGGCCAGCTGGCATGTCAATCACTCAACCATTTTTTCAGGATGGCCAACTAAAACAATTCAATAAATTCCACTTTGATGTTTAGATCATTCGCTGAATAGGGACTTCGACGATTAGGTATTTGATGGAATAAGAGTTCAATGATGTGATATAGACCCTATTACCCCTAATGAGAATAAATGGGATCATACCATAGACAATTTGAGAGGATCCATTATGGGATAAAGCATTTAGAAGCTACCTCTGTCCTTTAGTAGTACAGGGTGCAGTCCTGGGGTAAATTTTCTGTTTCCCCATCTATAGATTTAAATTGCGCTTGAATATGGACAGATATGAACTTTGGGGAGTCTGTTCCACAGCAGCAGCAGTAGTATCCTCTGTGAGATATATACCTGTACCTCCAAACTGTTTTGTTGATGTTGCAGAAGAGGTTTAGATCCTTAGACCAAGTATTTCAGATGACACTTGACTTGCTGATGTGCAGTAAATCCATCAGTAATAGGTTGGAGGAGTCCTTGTCTGCCAGACACAGATCATGTCTTAGCAGTGTATAGGATACATAAACTAGAGGATTTCCTCTTACACTCTTTATTTCTGTCTCTCATTGTCCTCCTTTGATGTGTCCAAAGCTAATAACATGAGCCCATCTTTCCTGCATGATAATCATGCTGGTTACTTCCTTCCATATCTTACTAAGTCTGTGCCCTGAGACCAGTTTTGATGTCTCCTGTCTGCTGCCAAGACTTTTAGTTCTTTTCATCAATGAGCCTCAAGACACCAAAACGTTATTTTGTGCCGCACACTGCATCCTGTCTCCTTCACATCCTGCTTCATGTCACTACCCCTCCTATCTGCAGCACTGCATCCTGTCTCATTCATATCCTGCTTCATGTCACTACCCCTCCTATCTGCAGCACTGCATCCTGTCTCCTTCACATCCTGCCCCATGTCACTACCCCTCCTATCTGCAGCACTGCATCCTGTCTCCTTCACATCCTGCCCCATGTCACTACCCCTCCTATCTGCAGCACTGCATCCTGTCTGCTTCACATTCTTCTCCATGTCACTACCCCTCCTATCTGCAGCACTGCGTCCTGTCTCCTTCACATCCTGCTCCATGTCACTACCCCTCCTATCTGCAGCACTGCGTCCTGTCTCCTTCACATCCTGCTCCATGTCACTACCCCTCCTATCTGCAGCACTGCGTCCTGTCTCCTTCACATCCTGCTCCATGTCACTACCCCTCCTATCTGCAGCACTGCATCCTGTCTCCTTCACATCCTGCTCCATGTCACTACCCCTCCTATCTGCAGCACTGCATCCTGTCTCCTTCACATCCTGCCCCATGTCGCTACCCCTCCTATCTGCAGCACTGCATCCTGTCTGCTTCACATCCTTCTCCATGTCACTACCCCTCCTATCTGCAGCACTGCATCCTGTCTCATTCATATCCTGCTTCATGTCACTACCCCTCCTATCTGCAGCACTGCATCCTGTCTCCTTCACATCCTGCCCCATGTCACTACCCCTCCTATCTGCAGCACTGCATCCTGTCTGCTTCACATCCTTCTCCATGTCGCTACCCCTCCTATCTGCAACACTGCATCCTGTCTCCTTCACATCCTGCTCCATGTCACTACCCCTCCTATCTGCAGCACTGCATCCTGTCTCCTTCACATCCTGCTCCATGTCACTACCCCACCTATCTGCAGCACTGCATCCTGTCTCCTTCACATCCTGCTCCATGTCACTACCCTGCCTATCTGCAACACTGCATCCTGTCTCCTTCACATCCTGCTCCATGTCACTACCCCTCCTATCTTCAGTACTGCATCCTGTCTCCTTCACATCATGCTCCATGTTACTACCCCTCCTATCTGCAGCACTGCATCCTGTCTCCTTCACATCCTGCCCCATGTCACTACCCCTCCTATCTGCAGCACTGCATCCTGTCTGCTTCACATCCTTCTCCATGTCACTACCCCTCCTATCTGCAGCACTGCATCCTGTCTCCCTCAGATCCTGCTCCATGTCACTACCCCTCCTATCTGCAGCACTGCATCCTGTCTCCTTCACATCCTGCTCCATGTCACTACCCCTCCTATCTGAAGCACTGCATCCTGTCTCATTCATATCCTGCTTCATGTCACTACCCCTCCTATCTGCAGCACTGCATCCTGTCTCCTTCACATCCTGCTCCATGTCACTACCCCGCGTATCTGCAGCACTGCATCCTGTCTCCTTCACATCCTGCTCCATGTCACTACCCCTTCTATCTGCAGCACTGCATCCTGTCTCCTTCACATCATGCTCCATGTTACTACCCCTCCTATCTGCAGCACTGCATCCTGTCTCCTTCACATCCTGCCCCATGTCACTACCCCTCCTATCTTCAGCACTGCACCCTGTCTGCTTCACATCCTTCTCCATGTCACTACCCCTCCTATCTGCAGCACTGCATCCTGTCTACTTCAGATCCTGCTCCATGTCACTACCCCTCCTATCTGCAGCTTTTACTTTTCTGGTCCATCCCACTCAGTCTTCCTCTCGGTCTTTACTCCCTGCTTCCTCTTCTACATTGCATCTGATTCCTTTCCCATCATGTCTGTACTCTTTCTATGATCCCTGTTTCCTGTTCTACCCTCCATCCCACCACACTGCATCCCTCCCTTCTGGATGAGTGTCATTCTCTACCACCTTCCTTCCTGCTTTCCTTGTGGTGTCAGTTCTGTGTACGACCACCTCTCACTTTCTCTCCGGCTCTGTCATCATATACCTGCTTATCTGCTTTTGGTATCTTCAAAGGCTTCTTTCTCCTTATACTGTCTTAATAACTGGAGCTCTTGCAAACTAGAAAAGGCCCTTATTTTTAGAACTAAGTCATACATCACCATTCACTTTAGAAATACAGCTAAAATATATTTTCTACAAGCATCTTGTGCTTTCATTCTTTGTCTGTTGGCAGCATTTCTTTACATTTCTTTTCCTTCATATTGTTTAAATGTTAGTGCTGGTAAGCATATGTGATTTTTCGTATAATTCAGATGGTACAGTTATTTCCTCCATACCAAAAATTAAAAAAATCAGACTTCTGATTTATGCATCTTAAGACTGATCTTTTTTTATAAAAAACAGGATAGTTGCTGATATTTGGAGCTCTAAACCAATGCAGCAAAACTGTTATAACTCCATATTCCTGATTTATATGCAGTGCTGCACTATATTCTATTTCTATGACAAAAAATACAGAAATTACCTTAAGATCCATGATTATGTGAGAGGAATATTTAAATTTTAGTTACGACAGCATTATGAGAAATCATACAATGGCACCAATTTGCTGTATTCTTAGAGTGCTGCCAACCTAAAAAGAGATGTTTTTTTGCCAGTACAATGCGCATGACAGATCATACAAACACTGTAAATGCAGTGTGATAGTACATATTGTAAATCTGACTTACGAAAAAAACATTATATTCATGCTTTACCCTTACACGTAAACTAGAACATTCCACTTTTTAGCTGCATGTGAGGGCCTATTATGGTTGGTACCTCTTCTCACATGGAAAAAATTCCACAGTACAGATTGTCTGAATATCTTGGTAAAGAAGGAGGGGAGATGACAGTTAAATGAAGTGGAAAATGAATTATCTAGTGAAGGGTGAGGGGTGTGGGGCAGAATAACATATTTACAAGCCATATTATATTATTCTTTCTCAGGCTACTGTCTGTCATCATGTTAGAAGGCACTGCTGGCATAAGCTGGACTCGTTCAGTTTAGATTTTCCTGCCATTAACCATATAAGCTTTAATGTTTGATGTATACTTCTCCAGGAAGAAATGAAAATACAAAGTCTTAGTTAGACAGATAGATGAATATATGCACATGCTCAAGTGTGTGCATTTTACCAGTCCTTCATGAGGAATATTTATAAAACTAAAGAAGGGAAAGGAGGGAGACCAATGCAGGAGCATTTTTAAAAAGGAATACTTTGACCAGATATGGTAAACATACAGTTTACATTATGAAACAGTATCCAGCTCTCTCTCTTTAAACTAAGTAAGTCTTCCGTGTCTGCATGCATTTAGAAAATGGATGAATCCCATGCAAGCTTGTGCTTTTTGTTAATACTAAGTTTCTGTTTTCATTAAATAAACTGGATTGTATGCCAGTGTCCTCATAAAATTTAGCTGGGATCTGTCAGGTATAACGTCCAGGCCAGTCTTAATTGTCTTTAACTCCTCTTATACCGCATTACAGAATATTGCCTGCAGGAAAGCTGTTTGCACAACAAAAGGCCAACTGTTACTACATATCACGGGGATTTTCCCTTAAGGGTGTGGACAGCCACACAAACTATTCATGCTTATTTTACAGTTTGTAATTGCCTAATAGGAACCATACAGCCTTTTTAACCATTTCCATTCTGATCTGTGATGAATATTGTACAGAAGCTGCACACGTTTCTATTCCATTTTAGATTTGATAAATTATTTTAGATCAGATTTTAAGTCTGTTCCCCACTTAAAAATATACAACAAAATAACCTCCTGAGAATAATATTATGCATAAGACATGCAACAACTCATTATTTTAATACTTAATGAATTTCATGATCTATATCTCTCAACTTCATAACCCAAAAAATCTGGGCAAAGTCAAAAACAATGGAGGGACATAGACTCAAGATAGGGACAAATTTTAAATAATGCTCTTATAAACTTAGACACATGCTAGAATCAAAGGTCTTGTGTTACCATGCATTTTCAGAAGGACATTTATTTATTTGCATTTGTTTACCGGTCCATTGGGCCAAGGTGAGCCTGTTTTCAGTGAGGTATGATGATCACTGAAACAAATGCACACAGAGCAAACTGGAGGAAGAAAAGATGAACAGTGTGCAAATAGGTGCTTAATGAGGAAGTATTTAGGACAGGGACCTATAATGTCTGGAACAAGGGTGTAGCCAGGCATACCCTTTGTACTCTGCTGAGTACATTTGTCTTCTTAGCATCACATCAACAGGCTTTTTACAGGTCATGTTATGTATATGTCTATCTAAATGAATGCCTTTAACAATGGGTGCAATATTGTTAATCTAAAAACAATATTTTAATATTATTAAGGGGAACAGCTAAAAACGTCACATTTATTAAGTGCCTGAGGGTTGGCATTTCGAGAGATGTGCCCATTTTTTAAGTGAAAGGTGTCCAAAGGGGTAGCACTAAGAGCTTGTGAGTACAAAATGGAATTTGCTTGCTACACCCCTGGTCTAGATAGGTAGTATAACTTGACTGCAAAACAATTACTAGTGTGAATTTCGAGGAGTGAGAAAATGCCCACTTTTCACTTTTGCTGAAATGCCCCTTTCTTGGTGGTACAGCAGCCTCTGATCTGATTATACTAAGAAAGGTGTAAAGCCTTCTGCACTGAAAGTGCAGGAGCTTTACCTCTGCTTCAAATTGTTTTTCCAAAGTCAATTAGAACTGAAAGTAATGATGTCTGCACAGGTGACTTAGAGCCATTTGATTTTATGAGTTGATGGTGACATGCCTAGAACTTTCCAGTACTATTCAAAGAACAAAGGAGATAGCAGTTTTCAGAAATATGTTTAGTGCAGTGCTCCTCCAGGGAAACTTCTGGATATAAATAAAAATGGCAATGGATATGTTATTTCTCGTCTGTAGAGAGAAGATAAAAATGAAGGGGTGTGTTGTGTTGTCAAAACATGCAGCTGCAAGCTGATTTGACAAAACAGCCCGGAATGTGTGTAGCTGTGGAGAAAAACAATGTTGGTGCTTGTGGATGTGAGTTTCACGGACATCTACAAGAAGCTGGACTGCATATGGTTCCATGATGTAATG
Source organism: Protopterus annectens (assembly GCF_019279795.1). NCBI lineage: Eukaryota > Metazoa > Chordata > Ceratodontiformes > Protopteridae > Protopterus > Protopterus annectens. The sequence continues at coordinate 509,664,595 of NC_056747.1, read as the reverse complement.
AAACTTGTAAGCATAATTGCCCAGAGAATCTCTGTACCTGTTGAGACAAACTGTGCTCAAAACTATGCCCAAACAGCAACAATTTCAGCTACAAGGCAGTGACTGTAAACTACAGTCTCCACAAATATGAATTTTTGCTCCTTAAGTGATGTTTTGATAAAGTAGTGTTTCCAAGAGTCTGGTCTTTAGTCTGTACTATTGCTAGCATGGTATATATTATCAGGTTTGATAACCTGAACATTTTATGTGTTTTTATCATGAACACTCATTTTTATATGCAACAGTACTGTCTCTTTTGTAATGCCATTAACATAGCTGGATTGAGTTACCTGCCTACTTGAACCTTTGTGGGAAGTTCACTTCAGCACGTGAATACTCCTTCACAGATTCTGTATGACTTGTGTGACCTGAGTGATCACTGGTTATTTTCACCTTCGCACTGACTTGTTAATCTGTATGTTCCTTTCTGTCTTTTTCAACAGAACTTGCAGTAATCTTGCAACAAGACTTTATTTAAAAAAATAAATAAATTAAATAAAATCATGCAGTTTGGAACACACTATAAACTCAAAAAAAAAAAAAAACAATCCTCCATTTGGTGTATCCCATTTAGTAATAAAGAAAATCTAGATAACACAGTGTCTGTAGATACCTAGGAGACTGATTAGACTCATCACTCACCTTTCAATACCACATTCACGTCACCTAAACCAGACTGAACAAAATTCTATTCTAGGCTGGAAAAATTTCTCAGTTCCAATCCCCACAGGGTAGGCTCACCATACGTAAAGGTATCCCCCTCACATCTAGAATATGCTTTCCCCCTTATTACCTCCAGCCTGAAAAACAGCCTAACCCTACTCCAAACCATCTCCAACAACATCTGTAGATACGTAACCCCTTTCCCCGAAGACGTCGTCACTGCATTACCCTAGGAAAAGCGAGATGGCTTCCCATCTCCCAAGGAATCATCATTCTACATGGTTTGATTTTTAAACTCATCAACTGTAAATCCACCCTCTTCTTCACCAGCAGACTCTCAAGAAGACAGCCTCCATAATGTCTTAGATCCTTCTTCTCCTCTACCCCTAACGTTATTACCCCATATACTAAACTAAAGCACTCAGAATACTTTATCACTGTCTTGGCCCAATGAATCTGAGAATCCATTCTCACACAAATATGTGACTCTTTCCCCAAATTCAGTTTTAGGATTCCACTTACCTCCTCACAGAATTAATGAGCTTTTGGCATGTTGCACACTTTCTGAATCCATTGCTGTTCAGGCCTACTTTTGTTAAATGTTATTGATAAGTCATCTGTATTACTTGGCATTATTAATTAATTTTGTATTACTCAAAACACTCAATGTACATTTCATAGGATTTGTCATGTGCAGTTATATTTCACTGTTTTTTCTTTTCACCATCTGTTCACTTTCCTTTGTGTGTAATTTTACACTCCGGCTGAACCTGAAAAAGTGTTCTACCTCTGTTAACAAATTCATAAATAAATTTATAAAGAAAACTGGCTTTATTGAAGTTGTGTTTGTATACATAGCCATTTTTTGTTTTCTTGATCTCCCACTTACTATTGAGGCCTGCCCCCCCCCCCCAGTAGACCCATTCATCCCTATGGAATGAGAGCCTTATGGCCCATTCATACTTCTGGGATGTATGTCAAGCAAACCAGGAGTGGGAGCTATCATGCTAAGGGTTGGGGTATATAAGCCCTAACTCCCTCCACACTGACAGCTGTAAATGCAATGTAGCTGCTGAGAGAGGGCACTTGTATTTTAACACACTCACACCAACAGCCTGCTGTTGTTGAGCGCTGTTATGCAGAGCAGTGCTGCTTTGCGCAGCACTGCTGTAGCCATGTATCTATACTCCTGTAGGAGTCAGCCAAGCAGTGAAATGGACCGTCTACCTCTCCCCAAGTTCTGGTAAGCTTTCAGTGCATCAGGAGCTCACTGCCATCCTGCCCCATGTAGCTTCACAACACCCGAGCCACTTATAGAACATGGGTCGTCTACATCATAGTCATGGCCTCGTCCTTTAATGCCATGGAGCTGGTACACCACCACACTTACATTCCAATACAGCTGCTGGGTTTGTTTGTTACAGTTCCTCAGATTTTTGTTTTATATTTTCTATATGACCAGGACCATATCCAGAAAGGGATCACTGTATTAGTATGCTACTACCAGCTTAGCAGGCAAATAAATGCATCCTAGGAATCTGCATTACTTGCAGTTGCTTTCATTATCAGTGCAGATTTAGGATACTTTCTCCCCTTTTGTTTTGCCTTCTTTTTCAAGCTATTATTTTACACACCAGGAATTCACACTGTTTTTTCTTGTTTAATTTATTCTCTTAAATTATTTCTTTTCTAGCACTCAGTAGTTACCGTGCCCCCTCTGTCTTGCCTTCAAGTACCTACCCCATTTCTGTCTCTCTGCATCCATTATGTTTTCATGTCTTTCTCTCAGACCCCCCATGCAAGCCCATTTAATTCACTCTTCTTCTTATTCAGCTGCTCCTGTCAGGGGTCGCCACAGCAGATCAACTGTTTCCATTTCTTCCTGTCCTCTGCATCTTGCTCTGTCACACCAACCACCTGCATGTCCTCCCTCACCACGTCCATAAACCTTATCTTAGGCCTTCCTCTTTTCCTGTTACCTGGCAGTTTCATCCTTAGCATCTTTTTCCCAATATACTCTGCATCCCTCCTCAGCACATGTCCAAACTAACATAATCTTGCCTCCATGGCTTTGTCTCCAAACCTTCCAACCTGGGCTGACCCTCTAATATACTTATTCCTAATCCTGTCCATCCTCGTCACACCCAGTGCAAATCTTAACATCTTCAACTCTGCCACGTTAAGCTCTGACTCCTGCCTTTTTGTCAATGCCACTGTCTCCAATCCATATAACATAGCTGGTCTCACTACCCTCTTGTAGACCTTCCCTTTCACTCTTACTGGTATTTGTCTGTCACAAATTACTCCTGACACTCTTCTCCACCCACTCCATCCTGCCTGTACTCTCTTCTTCACCTCTCTTCCACACTCACCATTACTCTGAACTGTTGATCCCAAGTATTTAAACTCATCCACCTTCACCACCTCTACTCCCTGCATCCTCACCATTTCTCTATCCTCCCTCTCATTCACACACATATATTCTGTCTTAGTCCTGCTGACCTTCATTCCTCTTCTCTCTAGAGCATATCTCCACCTCTCCAGGGTCTCCTCAACCTGGTCCCTACTCCCACTACAGATCACAATGTCATCTGCAAGCATCATAGCCCACTGGGACTCCTGTCTGATCTCGTCTGTCAACCTGTCCATCACCATTGTAAATAAGAAAGGGCTCAGAGCTGATCCTTGATGTAATCCCACCTCTACCTTAAACGCATCCGTCACTCCCACCGCAGACTTCACCGCTGTCACACTACCCTCTTACATACTTCTTTGACACTCCCGACTTCCTCATACAATACCACAACTCCTCTCTACGCACCTTATCATATGCTTTCTCTAAATCCACAAAGACACAATGCAACTCCTTCTGAAATTCTCTGTACTTCTCCATCAACACTCTCAAAGCAAACATCGCATCTGTAGTGCTCTTTCCTGGCATGAAGCCATACTGCTGATCACTAATCATCACCTCCCTTCTAGCTTCCACTACTCTTTCCCATAACTTCATGCTGTGACTGATCAGTTTTATCCCTCTGTAGTTACTACAGCTCTGCACATCACCCTTATTCTTAAAAATAGGTACCAAAACACTTTTTCCTCCATTCCTCAGGCATCCTCTCACTTTCCAAGATGTCATTAAACAATCTGGTTAAAAACTCCACTGCCATTTCATCTAAACACCTCCGTGCTTCCACAGGTATGTCATCTGGGCCAACAGCCTTTCCATTCTTCATCCTCTTCATAGCTATCCTTACTTCCTCCTTGCTAATCCACTGCACTTCATGATTCACTATCCACGCATCATCCAACCTTCTCTCTTTCTCTCATTCTCTTCATTCATCAGCCCCTCAAAGTACTCTTTCCATCTGCTCAACACACTCTCCTCACTTGTGAGTATGTTTCCCTCTATCCTTTATCACCCTTACCTGCTGCACATCTTTACTAGCTCATTAATTCACTCTGATCCTTGTAAAATATGATTCTGCTTTATGCTTGCTTTTTATTAGCCATAGTAACTATTCTTACTGGAACAGGTAGTTTCAAAACATGCTGTTGTTTGTTCATTACCTCCAGTTAGTATGCCTATTTCAGTGTTATTAATCATCCTGATTAATCATAATAATCATTCATTAATATTGTGCAATAATTAGATATTACCAGAAGTGCACTGTACTAACTGACTGTAGGAATAAAACAATAAGCAAAAAAAAAAAAAAAAAAGTGCAATAGGGTAGGAGTAAAATGGCTGGCACCCACGAGGGTGGCAGCATAATTGTCATCCTCCTGAGGAATGGGAATGCTGCTCAGTTATAATGATAACTGGGGTCTTCTCTATAACCCTATCAAATAATTTCTTTCCAAATAAGATGTTGTCAAGCTGATAACTTTGAAAACTAATTTCACAGAAATGTTTGCTCTTAACACTTGTTTAATCTAAAACTGATTTATAATGAAACAGTGAGTCTCGGTTCATCAGTGCTCAAGGTATCACAACTGACATAACTAAAACTATTGTGATCAAGCAGAAAATGTAGCATAAAACATTACAAAAAATAAATACATAGAAGTTTTGCAGGTTTGTTTTCTTCCACCCACCCAAAGTGGAGGCTTTGCCTCAGTATCTAAATATACAGCCTATGCTGTTGCACAGGATCAAGGAAAAGTATGAAAAATATAATCCTTTTTTTTTCCTCAGACCTAATTGCTTGACCTCCAAAACAGTATTAAACTGCAATGGCGGCAGTCCAGCACATGACTCACTGAAACAAAGACAGAGGCAGACCATGCTTAAAGATGCGTGGAACTTTGAAATGTCATCAAAATGTTACATGGCAGAACATAGTGCTTCTCTTTCAGCTTTAGAGTCACTGTACCTTTACTTTCACCCTTTTCTCAGAGATGAGACAGCCTTGTAATCCAAATAAATAAGTCCATGATCTATAAAAGGGTATGAGAATCATATGTAGTGTAAAACAGGTGTCATTGTCTGACTGCATTTTATGTTTCAAAGTCAGTACATTGTGACGACAGACACAGACTATGTAGGAAAGATTATGCTCAAAAATAACCGATATGCCACAGATCTTTCTAATACAAAAAAAATTAAGAGAAGGCTTCACATTCGAGCAAACACACACACACACACACACAAACACACACACACACACACACACACACACACGCACATACTTACTTCACTGGCCAAAACTCCTGAGCTTAAAACTTACAGAACAAAAGTACTATAAAAGAAGTCTAGATAGTAACATCTTCTTGAACTACAGGATAAACATTTGTGGTCACTGGAAACAGTCAATGAGCTGCATAGCAGGAACTGACATCACATTATCTGGATCATATGAACCTCCGAACCTAATAAATGGCCTGCCAGACAAAGTACCATGGCATTAAAAAAATCTTACACTCCATTGAAACAAGGCATCTTGTTTGCAGATTTCTATATTAATTACAAAATGACCATAACTGTAACATACAGAAGAAGCTGCACATAAAAATGCCTAGGTGGCCCTCTAGGACTAATCAAATCACATTTTAAGAGAAAGAGTTTGCTGATGAAGGATGGCAGATGTAGGATTTAAAGACTCCCTTAGGTATAGTCCCACTTTATTACCCCAAACACCTGCCAAGAGGAGCCATTGATATAGTGGACAAAGCAGATGCATGTGATGATTAGTGAGTGAGAGAACTAAACACATTCCTTGTTAGATTGCACTTTCTTGGTAAAAAAAACATTGACCTTTCATAGGCAAGCTACTATAACATAGTGTAGACTCACAGAAGATAAAAAATTCACATTTTTCATTTATTCATGTGTACAGTCAAAATTGTAATGTCAGACATATATTCACCTAATGTGAGTACTTGGCAACAATTTGCACAACACACAACTTTGAATCTCTGATTATTTTCACTGAAGTAGCTTATGTAAGAAGGACAAGGTTAGAAAATTTTCACAAACTTGTCTCAGAAACATAATTAATAGTTATAGAATATAAATAATCCCACATCCAGATGTATAGTCAGAAGTTGTCCAAGCTGTGGTTATCAGTACTAAAGGTGAAACACAATTTCAGGGTAGGTATCAAATGTGCTTCCTTTTGTGCTTTGTAAGATGGTGCTGTAGCCTGAATGTTTTGTGTTACAGCATATTTACTCAGTTATTTAATTATTCATTGATTCACTTACAAATTTATTTACTTACTTCACAGAAAGGAGAGCTGAACCATCGGGCCGTTTTTCAGTCACTAACAATTACAAATAGTCAGTACAAAATAAGTTTAATTCACATTCAAGAACAAGTCACAAAATAAATGCAATGACAATGGTTAGCTCCTTACACCATCTTGATAAAAGAAGAGAAGTATGCATTACCAAAGTATGCAGAATGCTAGCATCTACCAATGGCATTTTGACTTTGTTAATATAAATGCTCTGGAACAGATAGCTTGCACCCCCACAAGGGCTCACATGTCCTAGACTTAGTACTCACCAATACAGGGGGTCGCTGCACTACCACCGCGTGTGTTTCCATCCCTGGAAAGGTCTGATCCTAAATCAGTCTCAATCAAAGTAACGATCACACCTGACCCCCCAGACCAAAAAGGATGAAAAATTTCTCCAAAACAAATTATTGTCTCCTAACCAATGGCATAAATAGTTTCAAACCCTCTGCTACCACTGTCAACAATGACTCCTATACAAAGGGGTGCACAAATGCCCTGTATAAACACCTATACAAATGTATAGACTCAGCTGTACCTGAACGAATCAAAACAAAGTCCTCACAAAAAAGCAAGCCACCCTGGTGGATATCAAGCATAAATAGGCTATACAATAAGAGAAAGAAACTAATGTCCAAGAACAAGAGGGAACCGAATCAGCAGAAGAATAATCTCCACAGGATGAACAAGCAAATTAGATATCGTGTAAAGTCTTCTAAAAACAATTATAAAACTAAGCTAGCATCCCTAGCTAAGGATAAGCAGAATAAGAAGGCATTCTTTAGCTATGTCACAAATCTAAAAGGGGAAGGCCCAGCTTTGTGTCGAGCTAGCAGTAGATGGTACCATTCGTACTGACCCTGAGGACATTGCCAGTCTACTAGCAGACAGATTTGGTGCAAACTTCACCCCCCTGGCCCCACCAGACATACTCCAAGCATACCTATCACCAGTCCTCTACCTAGTATCTCCAAAGAGCAGGTCATAACCACACTCTCCATGGCCAAAAAACACAGTCTCTTTGGGACCAGATAACATCCCAAGCTGCCAACTAAACGGTCTATTAAACAAGACCTAGCGGAACCACTTGGCACTCTCTTCAACCACAGTCTTAGTACTGCCTTTGTCCCAGCAGAGTGGAAAACAGCAACAGTAATTCCTTTGCACAAAGGGGGTCCAACAACTGACCCTGGGAACTATAGACCCATAAGTCTAACCAGCTTTATCTGCAAGGCCATGGAGAGAATCATCATGGACTTTATTAACAAAGACATAGGTGACCTTCAAACTCTTGACCCGACCCAATTTGGCTTTGATCATGCTTATTAAACCTGGTGGACTTCTTTGAGAATGTTACCAAAGCCCTGGATGAAAGTGAAACAGTATATACAGCCTATCTTGACTTAGCCAAGGAAGGCTTTTGACATAATTCGCCACTCAGGCATCACTGAGAAACTCACCCAGCTGGGAATTAACCCATGTATCACAAGATGGGTAGCCAATTGCCTCACCAACAGAACGCATACAGTCAAAGTTGGGGATTCTACCTCTACCAGCAGACTAGTTACCAATGGTGTAGCACAAGGATCTGTGCTAGGCCCCCTACTGTTTGGAATCTATTTCTCAGAAGTACACGTGAAAATAGATGGCCCGTGGTTTACCAGGTTTGCCAATGACTGCAAACTAGGCGCAATCAAGTCCTCCAAAGATGTTGACATACTACAAAAAGGGCTTACACAGACAAATGACTGGTGCCAAAGCCATGGACTTAAACTAAAAGCAAAAATGTGTTATCATCCCTTTTGTCAAAGGAGACGTCCCTGCAAATTACAGTAGTAACACTACCCGCTTAGCTCAAAGCCTGTGGTGAGAGATTTGGGAACATAGGTTGATAACAGCCTTCGCTCCAGTCACCATGTGTCCACAGTGATAAGCAAGGCCTTCTACATTGTAGATCTCATAACTAAGGGCATTGCATCCAGAGCTAAGGATGTTATAACTCCTCTGTACTCATCCCTCATCAGACCACTACTAGAGTACAATGCTCCCTTCTGTATGTACCTCAACAGATATGTGCAGCAGCTAGAAAGACCTCAGAGGTTTCTCACCCAGAAAATTCAGGGCCTTCAACACATGACCTATATGGATAGATGAAGGCCCTGTCACTGTACTCTCTATCTTATAGGCTGCAGAGAGGAGACTTGTGCCTGGCCTACAGAGCAGTCTTGGACCCCACCCTAATGGAAATGTTGCACATCTGTAAATCAAATGGGACAAGATTCATTCAATCTAGTGATCTTAACCTAGCCTGCAACATTAACAGGACATGCTGGAGAGAATGATATGTGTCCCGGAGATTGCCAGTCCTCTGGAACCAACTCCCAGTTCACATACAACAGCTCCTCAATGACCCTATTTAAGTATAACTTAGACAATGGGATGGGAGACTGGAAATTAACCCTGGGGAGTGTCCTTTTTATGATTTTTAGAGACTAAAACTTTAAACTGAAGCATATAGTTCCTTAGTCTATGAGGCGATGTATGTGTTTCTCAAATGTTAACTGAATGAGGAAACAGTATAAGATTAGAATATCAAATCAAAATTTATGTCTGCACACCTCTTTGAGAAAGTAGAATAATTCTGAGTATTTGTACAGGATGGAGTTTGTAAAAGTCTGATCTTTCTATATTACATTTTGAGTTTTGGTGAGAATTAAATCATAATGAGGCTGAGGTGATAAGTAAGAAGAGAGTTTTGTCTTCAAGATGAAATGCATATTTTTTAACTTGATTAGTTGTTATGCCTTGGGCAACTTTGACTACAAGTGAAAATACCTTGGTTAGTGTTTGAAAACTTGACAGTTATCAATGGTTTGGATTTGCTTGTTTTCTTGTTAAGAAATGTTTTAGAGACCATATTATTAGATTTGCTTGATCTATTTGGAGACTAATGAACACTAATTGTAAGCATAAAGGATGACATGGAGAGTTTACAGATCAAATGTTAAGCTGCTTATGAGTGATGTGAATAAGAGTTTACTAACAACTGATCTCTATGGCATCTACAATAATTGTCTGTATTTAGATGATGTGTTTTTTCAGAAAGGTTTCAGTTTTTTAAATAAATTTGTGAGACAGTCCCAGGCTGTATCTGAGACACCTGTTATCGGAAGCTGGTTTAAGAGAAGGGCAGGGTTTGCACTCAGATGCTTTAAATAGCAGTGACAATTATAACTCTTAATTTATCACTATCAGTCTTGTTACGGATGTGGTCACTGACTGGCCATATTATGGTGTTGGTATTATAGCTGATTTGTTGTTTTATTAATATCACATTTATTTGCGTCTTATAATGAGTGTAGACTACTGACTCTGAGATTATTGTTAGTGAAGGGAATAGTGTAACAGGCCGAGTCATCTAAGTTAGTAGTGCTGTGGCTTCTTTGAATCAGCTTTTTTTTACTTTGTGAAAATATACCATCAATACAAGAAATAACAGAAAAGTGCCCACTACATCATAGATGTACAATTTTAATGGGCAGGCTTTTTATAGAATAACTACAACCAAAAAAACTAAGAACCAAAAAAATAACAAAAAGCCGTAACAAAGAGGAAAAATGCTGGTGAAACTATACCACACAAATAAAACCTTTTATTAGCTAAATTAAGGCGTAAAAATAAAAACAGGATTAAGTGCTTTCATCTGGTTATATCCAAAGACTTCTTCAGAATCCATAAAACTCACATTCAAGTTACACCTGTTTAAATACATACTAACATTTGAATTATGTGACTAAAACCATCCAATAACCAAAATATAATAATGAAAAACATAAAAATACATAAATACTCTAAAACACTCCTATGTGAAAAATCTTAAAAAAAGGTTTATAAACTTATAAACTTATTAAACCTTATAAGATTTAAGATGTAAATTACTAACAATAGAGATATGCTCATTCAGACCTGGGGGCACACAAGCATTTAATTTAATTTGCCAGATTAAGTCTTCCCAAGGTCCACCCCTACTTTCTTTAGGTACAATATCTAAACCAAAGCAAACATATGTTCTGGAAAAAAATTGAAAACAATTTTTAAAGTTTTTGTTTTTAATATCCTGAACATGTTCGTAAAGTCGTTCTTTAAATTTACGTTTGGTCTTTCCAATATAAAACCCAACACATTGTAAACATTTTGCCAAATAAAGTACGATGAAAGGAAGTGTGAACAACCTCTCCCCAATCTTAGCTTTGTCTTGTTCCAAAATATATTAACATTGTCTACAAAAATCACACTTAAAAGTGCCTCTAGACAAATGGGGAACTGTTTCACCCTTTTCAAGAAATCCCTTGAATAACTTCCCTGTTTTATACAGAATTGGTGGCCTTTCCCCAAGTATATTAACAGTATTCCAAAACAAGAGAATATACTCCAGTTTTTAAAAAAGAATATTTGAAATATCAGTATGGTCCTCAGTATAAGTAATAATAAAAGAACAATCAAAGGTACCATTTGCATTTTGATTATTAATGTTCCTACAAATCTTCACAGGTGAGTCAGAGAGAGGTTTTAGAAGTGGAATAAGGAGACCCTCCTTTCTTTTAAAATCCACTTCACATTTTATCTGGGTCACTAAGTTTTTGGGATACCCTCGTAAATAAAACATTTCAGCCAGTTTTTGTCCTTAATTTTCATAATCAAAATCTTTTGAAATCATTCTATCTGGACAAACTATCTTTTAATAATCCCCCTCTTGACATGCTGGGGGTGACAGCTAGAGTAATGTAATAAATCATTAGAGTAATGAGGTTTCCGGTAAATATTAGATACATTTCTCCTATTAAGATCATCCTTAGTAACCAAAACATCTATGTAACTAATACTGTGGGAGTTAACCATATGGGTAAATTTTAAAAAAGGAGTTATAGAATTTAAATAGGTTATAAAATTCTCTACCTCAATTTCTGAAACTTCCCAAGCAATAAATATGTCGTCCAAAAAACAAGCATATTATTTCCAAGGAGTAGAAGCAGGGTAGTTAAAAATAAAAAGCTTCTCCCACTGCAACATAACAATGTTGGTGTACAAGGGGGCAAAAACTTCCCCCATTACTATGTCCTTTTTCTGCTGAAAATACTGACGTTCAATGTATACAAAATTGTATTCAAAAACCATCTTCATGAGGGTGTTCATAGTATTAACTTCATCATTATTCAACCTTCCTGAATTTTCCAAGAACTCCCAAAACCATTCTAAACCATGACCATGTGGAATTACATTAAATGATTTAGCCACATCTATGGTCAAAAACACCAAGTTTTCAGACTATGTACTTATCGCAACTTAAGTAAAAAATCCCAGGAGTCCCGGCGTAAATGTGAGTAATCTTCTAAAAAAGTTTTTAATTTGATGTCAATGTACTTTGCTAAAGAATGTATTTTAGAGATGCCTGAATTGACGATGGGCCTCATAGGGGGAATAAGTCATACTTAAAAAAATATGTGTATATATATATATATATATATATATATATATATATATATATATTTAATTTAACAGACCAACATTTAATTGACATGATTCACCAAAGAGCAACACAACTGATCAACTCATGAGGAAAAACACAAAATGACCAAAAATATTTTACAGATTTCAAACCGTTTTTTTCTTCAGCCAATAGAAAGTTGTATATTAAGTAACAGTGTAAATAATTCAACATGAATTTGGTATATATTTCACATCCTGGTTCACCTCAGTAGTCTATATCTTAGAAACTCACACCTTTTTAATTATTCAGCCATTCTTCTGTCATGTCTGGGGTGGTTCAAAGTTCAAATAAAAAACAAAAATAATTTTTTTCTCTCTTTTAGAGACTAGCTGGATAAAATCCCCAAAAATGTAACAGTGAGGGCTTGCAGTGCATGTAGTAGAGCTTTCACTCCAAAGAGACTTTTCTTCTTTTATGTGAAACAATACAGATAAGCCATTATCTTTTTCAGATGGCTGGAGTATTTTTGCTTGATGGGCTACAGAGCTTCATGACTTGCCCTATACAGAGAAAACGCTAAGTCCAGAACTTAGGAAGGATCCCCAGACCAGTGGTTAATAACCACATAATTTATTTTTATGTATTATTATGGCATGATATGGTAGCTTACTTAAAGAGTAATTTTCCATTTGCTTTTACAGCCAGAAAACTGTGTTGAATCCATGCTTTTCACTTATCAGGTTACTTTAATGTAAATGGGTAAAATTATTTTATTAACCAGGAAGCACTCTTTATTACTTACAAACCCATACAAGTTGGTTAACAAATTAGTTCACAAGTATTCTGAAGTTCTGATATGTGAAGAGAAGCAATCCAAAACAAAAGACAGCAAATACTGTATTCAAAGTGCAGACGATCTACAAAAGAAAATGGGTAGCAGGGGCATACTGGCTAGAAATAATTTTAAAGTACATCACATCTTACTAATACAGGATGCATTAGTCAACCCTTCAGCTGACCTGCACTGTGCTATTAGTTCTTAGAATAACTTCCAAGACACCATCCTCTCTGTGAAACAGAATTTCCATAAATCCTCTTTTAGCTTCCCTCCTTCTGTCACTCACCTCCCTATCTACTAATTTTTCTGCTTCATCCTTATCACTGCCACTTGCCATTGACAATACAATGCATATATATCTTATCCTCTTAGTTTTCGCTCTCTTTTAATGAGAATGCAATAAGCCTTTATAGTCTTGCTGTTTCAGCTTAATGTCTCCTCTCTATAACTACGACAAATAGAAACAAAAATGTAAATGAGGCCTTAGCAGTACCCTGTGCAATGCAAAGATGAGCTCAGAATCCCTGAAATCCATTCCACTAACTAGATATCCTGGCGTCCTGATGGCTTTCACCGCAACCACCACTCTTTCAAAATGTATCGAATCATTTAGTGACTATGGCCTCCAGATCTTTCTTCCTTCTGTCTTCCTGGGGGCCATCCATCTTAGTTTACAGTATCCTCCTGCTGCCATCACTATAGTCTATGGCACTGCTTTTTTTTACATTAAATACCAGCTTCCATCCATTTGTCCACCATGCAAGCTGCACACTGTCTTCCTGAATCCCCCTATCTGCAACCATCACACCTAGCTTGCATCAGTGATGTGCAGCTACAGTTTGCTGCTCACCCTGGTGGGATGGTTGACACAAATATGATCAACAAAACTACTCCTAGAAAGGAGATTCTGATGACAGGGATAACTGCGATGAGGACTACAGAGAACAGGCAAAGTGGGTTGGACTTTACTGGAGAAAACTGGCAAAGGAGCCAATGTATTGGGAGTAAACAATTAGGGAAAGGTAATAGAATGGGAAGAGGTTAAGAAATCATTTGGACTGCAGGCTAAAGATTGCCTTCCATATCAAGGATTGATATCAGTATAGGCAACAAGAAAGGGATAAGGGAATCCTAAATGAAAGACCTGCACTGCTTGAGTTTTTAGTAGAATCTAGAACAGAAGCTGCTGTTAAAAAAGAGTTAATTAGTAGGCATATAAAATATTGCATAATAACTATAGGAATCAATTAGCAGAGGTTAGAAAGGATTGTGAAGACAGAATGGATAAGCAATTCACAATGAAATAATGGGAGGATGTATGTATGGCTCCCAAATATGCAACTAAGTCTAGAAGAATTAGGATCTTTGCTTGGAAGTGTTTACATAGGTATTTTTATACCCCAAGCAGACCCCAAACAAATTTTCCTCAGATAGATAGCAAGTGTTGGAGGTGTGATGTGAAAGAAAGATGTAATTTGAAACATTTTTTGGGAGTGTAATGAGTTGGCAGATTTTAAAAACTCCCTGCAGACTTCTCTGCAGAAGTACTGGGTTTGGCAATTAGTGTAACTAAGGAATTGATTTTTTGAGCTGTGATACAGAATCAGAATCATCTAGGCAGAGTAAGGCATTGCAGAGTTTAATTCTGGTGGCTGCCAAAAAAGCAGTTGCTAGAAAATGCAAATCAAAGTCTGAACCAGTTGTACTAGAAATAGTGAATATAGTAACACAGATAAAAGAATTGGAAGTAGGATCTTTAAAAAAATGGTATGAATAAATTACGTAGAAAAAAATGGGAATTGTGGGAACAACACATGCAGAATAATGTTTTGGGGGAGGAATAAGTTTTAAAGGAAGCCAGGAACTGAATGAGTTATGCAATGTTTGACTGATAATGACTGTATTGAAGATCATATATGATGTATAATATTGGCAACTGAAAATATGTCAATACGGATTGTTTTAATTTATATAAATATATGATTGCCTATGTCATAAGTGATAATCTAATAAAGATGTTTCTTGTTTAAGAAACAAGAAAAAACATGACTGCTCCTAATAACAACTTCTGTGATACTTCCCATGTTGTGGACTTGTAGTCAGGAAGTCTCCCAACCGTCATCACCAGTCTTTGTCAGTCAGTTGTTCAATTTTTCTAACCACCTTGTTGCTTTGCCCTCCCTATTGCTTTAGCTTCCACAGCAGCCACCTGTGAAACATGGTGAAAAAAGTTAAAAATGCATACACCATACCCCTACCCAAATGAATATTTGTTCCCCTCAAGTAGTGATCCAGTCACAGAAATGAAACCGGATGAACTAGAAAGATCTCTTCTCCATTAACTCAGTATGTTGTTCATGTGAAAGAGAACTGCCATTCTGGAAGAGTCTCAGCCTGCCCGAAAACTACCCTTAGGATGTAAGTGAGACGAGGAGGTCTGCAGATTCTCTTCTTCTTCATATATGCATCCTAGGCCTTAGAGGGTTGCTGTAGTGTTCTCTCCAGTAAAATTTGAAACGATGCTCATCAGTCTGATGTGTTAAACTTTAGTTTGAATAAAATGGTGATAAATTACAAATGACATAAAACATGCTTACTATGGAATTTGAAAAACTGGCTATATGGAGTCTGGTCACTGAGACTTACTGCTGACATTTACTGCTATACCCATAATGCCTGCCATGGGAGAGAGTTATGCAGCAGATTACTCCCAATTGGCCACTGCCAAGGGGAGTAAATTCTACATGATGCCTGCCCCTGGCAGATATAACAGGATTTCTTACAAGGCTTTCAATTTTTAAGTTTTCTTTAGCATCACTTTTGTGATGTTTGAGTACTGAATTTATGTAATCTCATACTTACAAAACTGAAATGTCACAAAACATGGAGATGAGGAAAGTTTAATTAAGAGTTCAGTTTTATTCATTTTGCAAGTTACACATGATTGTTTTTCTTTTTTTTTTTCAAAACAGGTTTATTGTTTTAACATATAAGAGAAATATCAACATGATTGTTTTTCTGATGTTTCTATTGAGATGAGATTGCAGTGTTTGTTTATTTGCCAACCTATAGAGTCTGAGTGCACAAACAAAAGTTATGCAAAATTAGCCTCTCTTGACAATATTTCTTTCTGAACCATTGATTGGTTAAACAGGAATGAGATTGTGTAACTCCTGATATGGTATAACAAAGTCTAAATCAAAATCCACTGAAATATGCTGATCATGTGATAAACTTTATAGTGGATTTTCTTGTTAAAAAAAAAAAAATAATCGTCTATTTTGTTATACTTTTCTAAAGCAGGTGTTCTTTGATTTCTGCATATAACAGTTGTCATGTTAAATGTCTAAAATGTTGACTGGATTATAGTAAAATAGCATAATATTTTCAAAGGATGGGTGCATCTTTCATTGTAGTATAGTGTTTAAGTCATGATGGAATTAATACTCATTGGAAAACTGGAAAAAAATGAAATCACAAAGTGCTGCATAATTAGACAGTCGTGGTGGTGTACAAGGGTTGTACGGTACAGTTCTGAAAGCAGGGAAAACTTTACCTGTTAACAGATAACAGAATGGTTGTTTTTACTCCATGTGTATACTGGGCACAAACCTGCGAGAAAGTACTTTGTTTGCCAGAGGGGAGTTGTCAGCTATATAAATGCATAGTGGCAAAAAAATCTTTACAGCATGTTTGGATTTTCAAAAGCAATGACCATTATTTAATCAGTACATTTAGATTAATTCAGTTTATTTCAATAGTGATCAATGTCTTATCTAAATATACACGCAGGAGGACATTAAAAACAAAACTGTTATAAATATTATGCAAATATGATTCTTAGTGACATCAAGCAGATAAAGGCTCCGGTCCTTAAATGCAAGTTTGCTAGAACTTCTTTAAAAATAACGCATTTGTATACTGTGCATGCAATTGCAAGAAAGTACTGTATTTGCAACAAGGGTGTAGTCAGCAACATGAATGCACAGGGGATCTCAGTCTTGGGATGCTGGAAGACTGCAAGCTAGAAAGCAAAGCATTTGGACTCCATTTTGCACCCAGAGAAGTACATTTAATCTACAGTTACAATATTGCACTTATCTTACCCCTTAAATCAGTTGAGTGTGTTGTGTTTACTCTTTATCTGAAGTTAAAACTATTAATTTATGACATTTTATAGTCTATAGTTTTTTTTTAATATTTTGGTTTCTCTGCTGGGCCTAGGTGTTCTGACTGGGCACTTATTTTATTGCATCTTTACTAGCTCTCTTCTGAATTTGAGTCTACAGCTATAAATTGTTTTGAGTTTTACAGTGTCTGTCGTTATTTTTTTCTGGGCTCTTAAGTGGATTATTTGCATTGCTCATCTAATTATGTGTTGTAGTTACTTTTCAAATGAAAACAAATGCCAGTTTTGGCCAGTTGTGTGAGTTCTAACTGAAGCCTGTGGTAATTAACCCAGCCACCCCCAGTATTTACATTACACAGGTAGTCAGCCGTCTTAGTCTTGGGATTGCTGCAAGACTGGAAAGAAAGCATTGGACTACATTTTGCATCCAGGGAAGTAGCTCTCTTCTGAATACTTGGCGACTGCCTGCCTGTACTGTATATCTTACCTTGGAAGTGCCTCCTAGTCTCATCTTCTATGTACCTGGCCCTGGCAGCTCCACCCAGTCTTATCTCTGCTTATTTTACTGGTTACTGACAGCAAAAATTGAAAAGACTTCCCCTTAGACTGTCAATGTGTACTGTGAAATTGCCTTAAAGTGTGTGCATGTTCCTCATTGTTGGCTTGCCTGCCTTTAAATCACTTTGTAATTACTTGTAGCAAGTTGTTATATTTGTTTCCAATACCTTTTCACTTGTGGATAACTACAGTGCATTTTTACATTAAGAAGACTGGGGCTGCAACTCTAACCAGCAGAAGAAAGGTAGTTTGATCTGTCTGAGTTGGGATGCACATGCGGGGGCTTAAAGGGATAATTACTTCTTGTAGCTAGTAGCTTGATTTGGTTCTGATACCTTTCACTTTTGGCTGACTAAACTGCATTGTTACGTTAAGAAGACTGGGACTGCAGTTCTAGTGGGACTAAAGGTAGCCTGGTCTGCCTGAGTTAGAAAACATACAGGGAGGTTTAAAACAAGAACTACTAACTTGTAGCTAGTTATTTGATTTGTTTCAGATACCTTTTCACTTTTGACTAACTAAAGTGTATTGTTGCATTAAGGACACTGGCACTGCAGTTCTAGTGGAAGCTGAAAGGTAGCCTGGTCTATCAGGGTTGGGAAACACACAAGGGGCTTAAAGGGACAATTACTTGTTGTAGCTGGTTGGTACCATTTCACGTTTGGCAAAACAAGTGTGTTTTTGCATTAAGAAGACATGCACTGCTATTCTGTTGTCAGTAATAAAGTAGTTTGGTCAGTCAGAGTTGGGAAACACCAAAAGAGACTTAAAGTGAGATTGTTTCATCAGCAAGAGGACTTACTACAGACTTAGCTGTTTGGCGTTAATCTGCACTTGAGAGCTACTTTTGTTGTGCTTTAACATTAAGAAGTTCCAGGATCATCCATCATGTGGCAGAAGTGGTTTACTTGGCCTCTCTGACTTGGGAAGCATATCAGAGAACTCAAAGTATAATCATTTATTGGTTGGAGGGTACTGTAGTTAGTTTTCAGCATTTTTCTGTCTGCTATAAATTAGGCACTTTTCATGCAACTGTTTACCATGAAGTGGTGGTTAGCAGTACCCCGTATAGTAGCAAATCTATAAAGCTAGTACTTATGACTTTAACCTGTAACACAGAAAGGCTTCGCATATATCTAAGCTTAGGACAGCACAGCACTAATATCAGATCATAGCACTTTCTAATATATAGCCTTAACCTTAGACACCACTCAGGTGACCCCTGTAAAGTAAAACCAAGTCGCTAAATCATAAGAGCACAACCTAAATTCATGTCTTGACAACATGGATTTGCAATTTCCTATTGTCTCTGTGGCCAGCATGGTAGATATGGGTATTCTGAGACAATGTAGCAATTGTTTCATGCACTCCAACAGCCTTTTAATCCTTAAAGAAACTAATAACACAGTATGCAACAGATGTACATATAAAACTTCCTTGGAGTCAAAAAGCTCGCTTACAAACAAGGTTGTCAAAAACATACGCACTACATCCTTCACACATATACTCCACATACACACAGACCTTTTTATGGTGAGGCATTTAGAAGAAACCTCTCTATACCTCAAAGGCCTCCTATGCTGTCAAATGGCAACACCTATTCTCAGCAACCACTAAAGCACACACCAAAAGCAACACCTAACACTGCACATAAAACTACACCATGATCCCCCAAGAACAAAGCCCATAAGGCACGCAAACACTTCACCTAGTACTTGTGTCAGAGGAGATTCTATTGTAAGACAAACATATGCCCCTCTCACTAGGCTTGACAAGAAGAAGATAACAGTTAGTTGCCTATCTAGAACAACAATATCATACACAAACTCATGTCACTGCACCCCAGGTACCAATATGATTCTTTCATAATCCATGTGGGTATAAATGACCTGAGACATATCTCAGTGGACTATATGAAAAGAGATAGTATAGATCTCTTTGAATATGTAACAGGCAGGTATGTGCCTTGCATTGAGCTGCATTCTACCTTTACCAAGGATGATGCCACAGTATGAACATAAAGTGATAGATTTTAATAAGCGATTTAGTTTCTGGTGTCATTACTGGGAAATCCAATATCTATCAGCATGGGAAGACATGATTAACAGACTGTGCTGCATTGCCAAGGATCAGCTGCACCTATCCTCCCTGGGCTTTTGGCTATTGACTAAAACTTCATCCACCCCATTAGAGCCTTTTTAAGAAAATGTCAAAATAACAAACCTACTAACAAAGAAAAAAACTCTAAGCAACCTTAAGGTGTTACTGTTCAATGCTTGGAGTCTAACAGTCTGGAGAATGTAGACATCTGCGCTGTCACTGAAACATGGTTTCAAGCCATGCAAAGTATTCTGGCAATGGAAGGCTACAGTGCCTTCCACACATTTAGACCAACAACTGCACAGAAATGGCCTAAAGGTAGAGGTGTCTTGATCTACATTAGCAACAAATACAACTCCTGGTCTACCTGATGAATCTGGGCATCTTGGGGCAATGCAGCAATTGCCTCATGTACACAGACAAACCTCTCCTCCTACCACCCAACACTACAACCTGTGAGAGATGCACTTATAAAGCCAAACTGGAAGCGAGAGGAGAAGGTAAACACTTGCACCACACCACACTTATCACATAGTCCCTCAAAACCTACACCACCAAAACACATACATAGAAACACAAAACACACACCTACTTTCAGGGAGGCTCTCATTAAAAATCTGCCCAAGCAACAGGGACCTCCAAAGCAGAGACACAAGCAACCTCCTCCCCCAACACAACCCAAATGATACATAGCCCACAAACTCAGTGTGCCACTCAACCACAGCCCATGAGGCTTAACAACGTACCCAACACTCTAGTCATAGGTGACTCTATAGTCAGGCACACTGATGTTCCACTCACCAGGCTAAACAAGGAGAAAGCCTGTCAAGTGCCAGGATCCGCCACATAACACACGCACTCAGGTCACTCCACAACAAGTACACATATGGCTCTGTCATTGTCTATGTTGGTGTGAATGACGTGAGACATACCTCCTTGGACTACATGAAAAGAGACATGGAGGAGCTGTCTGATCTTGTAGCCCAGGCAGGTATGACCCTAGCCCTGAGTAGCACCCTGCCATCACCCAGAATGATACCACAGTACAAGGACAAAATGATTGACTTCAACAATTGGGTAAACTTCTGGTGTCATTCTAAGGGGATCCAGTATCTGTCTGCCTGGGATGACATGATCGACAGACCACGATGCTTTGCCAGAGATGGCCTGCACCTGTCACTCTTGGGATTCCAGATACTGGCTAAGGCTCTTGCCACCCCTATAGTGCCTTTTTTAGGCAAGGTTCAAATGATAAATTTACCATTGTAACAAGTACAAGCAAGAAAAATCTGAGGGTAATGCTACTCAGTGCTAGAAGTCTAAACCTCAAAATGCACTCACTTGAGGCACTCCTTAAAATGGAGAACATCAACATCTGTGCAGTTACAGAGAACTGGTTCAAGGCTCCATAGAACACCCCCTGCATTACCAGGCTATAATTCGTACCACACTTTTTGGCCACCTAACCTGGACCGAAACACTAAAGGCGGAGGCGTGTCCATATTCATTAAGGATATCCACACCTCCAGGCTAGTTGCTCAGCATAATGCATTTGAGATTATCCAAGTTCAACTAACTCTGGGCAAGACCGCAATCGAAATTGTAGCTTGCTACAGATCCCCCACCATGCCCCAGGATTCCCTCTCCACATTTCTTGATACACTGGAAAATATTAGGGTACAATCTAACACCCTAATAATGGGTGATTTCAACTACCCCAGCATTAACTGTGAAAACTACTCATGTACCAAATCTTTTGCTCAACATTTTCTGGAATTCATAAATTCCAATGCCTTGGATCAACTTATCCACACCCCTACCAGGGGCAGCAATATCCTAGACCTGGTCATTACCAACATGGGTAACCGGTGTTCCACGCCAGATGTCAATTCCTCATTGGTCAGATCTGACCACAAGCTAATCACCCTAGACATCCACATCCTGCCCCCACCCCCCATTAGGGAAACCACCTTAAAAAATTTCTCCAAAGCCAACTTCCTGCTTCTTAAGACAGAAGTGGCACACTTCATGGCACCCATGCAGACGGACAATAAAGGTACGACTGCTGAATCCTACACAAATGCACTTTATAAGCACTTACATGGGTGCATGGATCATGCAATCCCCTAACAGAATCAAGATGCTATCCTCCAAAAAAAAAAAGAAGCCAATCTGGTGGTCCCCTGCCATAAACAAACTCTACAACAGAAGAAATAAACTGTTGCAAAAAAGGGTAAAATCCCATGATTGGAGGAACTCCCTGGTCAGCCTTAGTAAGTAGCTGAGATCCCTCATAAAATCCTCCAAAGCTACTTATGAAAACAAAATCGCCACTGATTCTAAAGACAACCACAAAGCATTCTATAGCTATGTCAAGAATCTCAATGGAAACACTCAAATCTGCTCTAAGTTACAGCAGAATGGCACTAAATATACAGAACCAACTGATATTGCCAACATCCTGGCAGATAGGTTTAGTGCTAACTTTACCCCCCCCTTACCCCTTTGGAAGAATGCAAAGTTCCTATAATCACAGCTGCACAGGTAAAAAACACACTCTCCAAAGCTAATAATACAGCATCCATGGGACCTGACAACATCCCAGGCTGCGTTCTACATGAACTGCAGAATGAACTGGCACCCCATCTAAGTACCATGTTCAATTATAGCCTTATACTGAATGGCACACAGTGACGGTTATCCCACTCCACAAAGGGGGAGTCACCAAGGACCCCAGGAACTACCGCCCCATTAGCTTGGTGAGCCTCGTCTGCAAGGCTGTGGAACATATCATCATTGAACTTACAAACAATGACACTGGTAATCTCCAAACTCTGGACCCCACCCAGTTTGAGTTTGTAAAAGGCAGATCATGTCTCCTAAACCTGATAGACTTCTTTGAAGTGGTCACCAAAGCTGCAGATGAGGGTAAGGTGGTTCACACAACCTAGCTAGATCTCGCCAAGGCTTTTGATACCATCCTCCACTCTGGAATTATAGATAAACTCACTAAACTAGGTATAAATCCCTATGTCACAAGATGGGTTTCCAACTGGCTCACTGACAGCAGACTCCAAATCTGACTTCAAACCAATGAAAAGTGGAGTACTACAGGGTTCAGTCCTGGGTCCTCTTCTGTTTGGTATCTACTTCTCGGAAGCACAGGCTAACACAGAAGATCTTTGGCTAATGAAGTTCGCAGATGACTGCGAACTAGGAGCCATAATCAAAACTCCTAACGATGTGGACATCCTACTAAAGGGCCTCACTGAGACAGATACCTGGTGTTAAAGCCATGGCCTCAAGCTCAATGCCAAAAAGTGCATTTTCATCCCTTTTGGTAAAAACTCTGTACCCATGAACTACCACATAGGCTATTTAACACCAAAACTGTGATAAGAGACCTTGGGACACAGGTGGACAGTAGTCTCTCCTTTGATAATCACATCGCCACAGTAGTCAGGACATTCTTCTACATGGCACACCTCATCACAAAAGGTTCCTCATCTAGGAAAAAAGAGGTCATTGTTCCCCTCTACTCATCACTCATTAGACCCATTATAGAATACAGTGCTCCTTTTGGTATGTACCTCACAAGACATCTACAACAACTGGAAAGGCTGCAGAAATACCTCACAAAGAGCATTACCGGCCTCAAACAGATGCTCTATGCAGGCCACCTCAAAAAACTCCATCGCATATTGCCTACTCAGGGGTGATCTCTGCCTAACATACAAAGCTATGTCAAACCCAGAGTTGTTGGATATGCTCCACTTAAAGAAATCCCAATCCCTCCGAGCTACACGCTCTAGAGACCTAAACCTTGTCACCACAATAAACAGAACATGCTGGAGGGATAGATTCCTGTCCCAGAGACTTCCCATACTCTGGAACACACTACCTATCTTTATCAAACAAAGCTCCTCATTAGCACTCTTCAAGAAAAATCTTGATGATTGGATGGGAGATAGGAAATTCACCCCAGGATCACTTCTGTGGCTCTGCTTGACAAGGGCACAAGAAAATGATTTTCTTGGGTGATGAATGCCAGGGTACCTTTTTGGCTAGGCTTATATAGGCCCTAGGGCCAATAGCCTAGTACCTACCTATGAACCTATGAACTCCAGGCTGGTTAAACAGGGTGATGGCCTAGAGTTCATCCATTTCCAAGCCTCCATAGACAAGGTTCCTTACCATGCCCTCGCTGGCTACATCTATGACCCACAAAGCTCACATCTCTTACCTAGACTTACTAGAGTTGCTCATCATCCATCCAAATACCCTATTCATTGGAGACTTTATCTACCCCTCTGTAGACTGGGAGACATACATTGCCTCTAACTCACAGGCACATTTCATGGACTTTATCAACACAAGCACTCTGGATCAGATAGTGCACACTTCAACCAGAGGATCAAACATATTGGACCTAGTGCTCAACATCATGGGAGAGTGTCCTCCCTGCCTTCATGTTCTCATTGGTGAGTTCAGGCCACAAAGCTCTCCCTCAAAATAAAAATCAACCTGGAATACCAAACTAAGCCCATAACAGTTAGGAACTATTCTAAAGCAAACTACATCCTATTAAGTAACTGTTTATCAAAATTCACAGCTTCCCCAAACCCTAAGTACACAGCTACCTATGCATAATTATTTACAGAAACCCTGTACAAACATGTAAATGGCTACAGTACCTACCAGAAGTAAGCCCAGATTTAACACCAAAAACAAACCTCACTAGTGGAATCTTTACCTTAACAGGGTATATAACAAATATAACAAAAGAAAAAAGTCATGGCCAAAATCAGAAAGGGCAACTGTCATAGAGACAAGAGTTTTCTGATTCAATTAAACATGAAATGACGATGTCTAATAAAGTCCAACCTTAAAGGTACAAATCAGCAGTGTGCAGAACTGGTGGCAAATGGCACAACCTTCACTGGCTTGGATGGCATACAGAATTTACTAGCTGATAAATTTAGCTCTAACTTCACCCCCTCCCCCACGCTATCCCCTGTGAAATCCCTTCCAGCATATCCCCTCCAGCTATCAACAAAGAGTAGGTCCTGGCAGAGCATGCTTCAGCCAGAAATACTGCTTCAATGGACTCCAACAATATCCCCAGTTGTCTCCAAAATAGTCTAAAACATTACCTAGCAGGACCACTTGAGGCGCTCTTCAACTACAGCTTCAAAACAGGTTACATGCCAGGTGAATGGATAGTCAGAACAGTCATCGCTCTTCATATGGGTGAGCATCAAGTGACCCTGGGAACTACAGACTCATCAGTCTGACAAGTCTGATATGCAAAGCCATGGAACAAATTATCATGGAAATGATCAACAAGGAAGTTGGCATCCTAAGGCACTGTATCCATCCCAGTTTGGCTTTGTTAACATAAGGTCTTGCCTATTCAACCTGGTAAATTTCTTGAAGAGGGTCAAGAAGGTTATGGATGAGGGGAAACAGTGTATACTGCCTACCTTGACCTGGCCAAGGCATTTGATACAATATCCCACTCATAACTAGATACTAATCTCTACATAACTAGCTGTATTTTGGCTGTCTCACAGATAGGACCCAAGAAGTCAGGATGTGTGAGACCACCTCCAGAAGGAGACCAGTCACCGGCGGTGTACCTCAGGGCTGTGTGTCTAATGTCAAAGGTGTCTGGTTCACCAAATTCACAGATGACTGCAAACTGGAAGCTATCATAGATTCTGCCCACTACAGCAACATCCTACAAGAGAGTCTAACACAAACAAATGACTGGTGCCATTAAAACTGAATGAGAAGAAACGCATTATAGTACCCTTCGGGAAATCATCCACTCAAGCTAATTACTCCATGGATAAAGCGCCCTTGAACTGACCTGATGGTTAGGAATCTGGGAACATATTTAGACAGTAATCCAGCCTTCGACCAACACTTAGCCAAGATAGCAAAAAAACATTCTATGTCACCAACTCATAAGCAAGGTTATGACATCCAAGCCCAAGGAAGTTATATTACCACTCTATTCAGGCCTTATCAGGCCCATCATTGAGTATGATACCCCCTTTGACATGTGCCTAACCAGGCACTTGCAACAGTTGAAATGCCCTCAAAGGTTCCTCACCAGTAGAATCCACAGTATGAATACCCTGTACTAAACAGATCGGCTTAAGATCCTAGCTCTGTACTCAGTCTCCTACAGGATACTGGGTGGAGATCTATGCCTAGCATATAAGGCATCCTCAGATCCAGCTCTGATGGTTTACTTGCACACCCACAAAACAAATAGCACCAGCGACACTAGATCCAAGTACCTGAACTTTGCCTGTGACATGCTGAAGAGACCAATATGTGCCTCAAAGGATCCCCACACTATGGAGTAAGCTCCCCATCTACATGAAGCTGAGTTTATCCCTAACCCTGTTCAAAAGAATCCTTAATCATGGGATAGGAAATCACAAATTCACCCCTGATCTGTCCCCATGTCTCTGATGGACAGAGGTTGACAGTAAGTAAATTAGTTCCAACTAACATACCCCATATATAACCCTTGGCTACCTCTTTATTAACATACCCCCCACCATATAGATGTCCAAGGAACCCTGGGACAAAACTAAGTTGTGTTGCACAGGTAGGCTTGTAAAGACCGTCTTGGTCGTTAGCCTAGTGTAAACCTATGAACCTCTAATCTTTAAGACATGATTGGCACCTATGTCTCTAATGGACACAGGCAGCCAGTAAATGGTTCATCTCCTTGGCCCCTGCTTGTAAATGTTTCATCTCCCAAGCCGCAGCTTACACTAACCAAGGGTACCAGAACTCGTCAGAGATTTGGGAAGCATGGCTAGGCTTAAAAAGGCCCAGGTGGTCATTAGCCTAGTAGATCCCTATGAACGTATGGTCTTTCAAAGGCAGTGAAAATGAATAAGTTAGTTAATTTAAATTAATTCAGATTATTTCAGTAGAGACCAGTGTTTTCACAAAATATACATGCATTTGATTTGTTGTGAAAGTTGCATATCTAAAAATTTAAGCAGATGAAGGCTCTGAAAATTTAAGATGTTGCTAGTCTTTCAGTGACAGTGAAAATGAGTGAGTTTGTTAATTTAAATTAGTTCAGATTGTTTCAGCAGAGATCAGCGTTTTCTCAAAATACATGTATTAGTACTTTAAAAATAAATGAATGGAAGTATTCAAAATGATTTTTTGTGAACACTGCACATCTAAAACTTCAAGCAGATGACGGCTCTGAAAATTTAAATTTAAATTTATGTGCATTTTGGTTCTTGGTAGTTGCAATCATTTATTATTGCACCAATGAGGGCCGACTTAAAAAGACTTACACTTCAGTCATGGAGTCTGCAATGGTATATTTTATTTTAAATAATTTATTTTGTGCAGTGGGATGTGATACAATGTAATTAAAAAGCTGTGGCATATTTAGGTTTATGGTTATATTTATTTTATTAAATTACTTTTTTTAGAATTACTGTTTGTTTTTTTTTTTTTTTCATCTTGACAATATTTTTGATGAATGCTGTTTAGCAAAAAAGTAAACTGAGAAAATGTCTAGTTAAAAAAACAAAAAACGAATACATAAATAAATTGAGTGATAAATATATATTTTGTATGGGACTAAACTCTGACACTCTTCTTGCAAGGTCTGTTTTCCCTGAAGTCTCT
The DNA here is from genome assembly GCF_019279795.1 of Protopterus annectens. Lineage (NCBI taxonomy): Eukaryota > Metazoa > Chordata > Ceratodontiformes > Protopteridae > Protopterus > Protopterus annectens. Next base: position 509,637,362 of record NC_056747.1, on the reverse strand, counting down.
GTTTATTATGCTTATTCATGAGGTCACTACATGATACTGGAAACAACAAGCTCCCGTCATGCAGCAGCCATGAATTTTGATAACTTCCCACTGTGATTTAACCTCTTTCAGTGAAATGATGGTTCAAACCATTGAAATAATGACTGACTTTAGAGCCATCTTTAACAGCCTGAAAGAGTTCAACTATAAGCCACAGTATATATGAAAGAAAACTAAAATGTAAAACACCATGCAGCAAATTTATATTTTGTTATGACTGAAATAAACCACCCCAAAGAACACTTGATACATTTCAGAAATGTTTCAGTATTCCTTTTATTCTCAATTGTGAACACTAACAATGTGAAGTTGTTCTTTCTCGATGTTCATTCTTACAGATGGGTTCAGAGCCAATCCTTGGTTCCGAGTCGGCCTTCTACAAAGCTCGAGGTCTTCAGATAGGCCAAGTCCCTATCCTATGATGCACCTTGAGTTACTTCAGATCTAGTTTTCCGCTGCAATAGATCGGAGGTTCCTCGCATAGCTTGGGCCAGTACAGTTTTCTTATTCTAATATTATCTAGATAGTAGTGTTATTTCTCTATTAGAGTTAGTCTTTAATTCTTATAGCTTTTATAGTTTAATAGTGATATTCCCTTTCCCTTTGGTGTGCCTTTACATTATTATAGCTCTTTTGGCCTTCATTTTTTCTATCAGGCCTGTTATATTTAGAGTAGTTTAAATAAGCAGATAGTGTGCTTTTGAACAGTGAGAGTTTAGTCACAGTATGTTGTATTATATATATAGCTTATTTAGTGTGGTTTGATTAAATTGTGTGTGTTTGTGTGTGTGTGTGTGTGTGTGTGTGTGTGTGTGTGTGTGTGTGTGTGTGTGTGTGTGTGTGTGTGTGTGTGTGTGTGTATTTTCATAGTGACAGTTTAGTCACAGCATATTTATCCCATAGTTGTTTAGGGCTTATTTAACTAGTTTTGGGTGTGTCTAGTCTTTTTACAGTACAGTATTTTTTTCTAGATACTGTATAGTTGATTATGGCTGACCAGGATAGAGATAAGCATCCCAAGTCAGGCTTTAAAAAGTGTCCAACATGTGGACAGAAAATGTCTGTGACAGATAGCCATGTAAATTGCGTGTATTGTCTTTGAGCCTTGCACCTACAGGAAAGCTGCTCCATTTGCCATTCCTTTTCTTCTAGAGTTCTTCAGGAGAAAAAGAGAAAGCTTATAGATAGAGGACTGCTGAAACCATCCTTTCAGGAAGCTTTGAGTGACCAGGATAAGTAAGTCTTCTAATGCTTCTACTTCTTTGGAAGTAAAAAAAAAATCCAAGTAACCATCCACGTTGGCGCCACAGCCCGTGGAGTCGAGCGTCTTGTCTTTTTGGAGCTGGTCTCCAGTCCTGGAACATGTATCCGAGGTACTAAAATCTCCAATACTTCAATCAGTGCCACCTTCCATCCACTCATCTCGGTTCTCGATCAGCCTTTCTGATTTGGATGCGGATTGTGTGGTGCAGAAGTTGCTACAGGCACCGGCATTTTCGAAATTTTTATTAGCTCTGATACAAGCGGTTTCAGAACCAAAGACTGTATTGCCATCAATTTCATTTCCTCCTCCGAGCCATACTGGTCCTTCGGAGCCAGAGGAGTCAGACATGATGTTTGTTGAGCCTTCGGAACTGATGCCTGTTCCAGTGCCATCGGTTCTGTTTACACGGACTTTGCTGGCACCAACTGAGGAGTCTAGGAGCAGACACTCTCCGGTCAGGTCTGGAGAGGATAGTTGGACTGACTTGTCAGTTCTGACTTTACCTCTCGGGGCTTCGGCTCGGATGAGGTCATCTCCTACCTCTGGTTTGGAGCCCACTGTCCCAGTGTTGAGGGGATCGATGATTTACTCGGATCCAGCAGTCCCTTCTCATCAGAGCAGAGGTGCCTTTGAAGCCACGAGGAGAGTGATGTCTCCCAAAACATCTACAATTTAAGGTCCAACTTCATCTTCCTCAAAAGCACCCATGTCCACTTCTGCCTCACAGATCCTGTCAAAGCGTACAGACCCTGAGCCTCAGGAAGTCCCACTGGGTGGCCCCTGCTCTTCTGAGACTTCACCAGAAGCTCCCACTGATGAGGTTCCCAGGAAGAGAATTTGTAGGAGGACGCGTCTAGACTCCCCACAGGAGTCTCTCATGTCAAACACCGACTTAGATGAATCAGAAGCATCCCCATGGTCCCCCTCTGAAGATATCTCATTTGCTGAGATATTAGAAATCATTATACAGAGGGGTGGCTGGCAGTCCACCAACCCTACTGAAGATGAGTCAGTTCTCCTGAAGGCTTTCGGGTCTCAACCCTCCACCTCTTGGGTGTCTCCACCCTTCGATGAGCTCATGGAGCTGATCTCATGAAGGGCATGGGAGTATCCAGACACCATGAAGCCTGTCCCTAGGAGGCCCAATAAATTTATTTCTGCCCCCCAGTAAATATCTTTTCTCACTAAGGGAGTGCCGGTTGATGCTATGTTAGTGGCGGCAGCAACCAAAAAGAAGATGTCAGAAGCTTCTTCATCTATCCGTCCTCCTTACAGAGACTCTAGGATCATGGATAGATATGGGAAGCGCACATACAGTTCAGTGGCTTTTGCCATACATTCACTGAACTATCTCACTCATTTTATGAGACTTCAAAGAGACCACCTTAAAAAGCTTGGAGATACTCTTCAGGGTACAGTAGCTGCAGGATCTTCAGATAAAGTCACCTCCCAGCTTGCTGCCCTCAATTCCATAGTGAACTTATCCATGTGTCTCATTTCGTATGCAACCGATGGAGTGAGTAGGGCAGCGGGTAAAGGAATTGCTCTCAGGAGACATTCCTGGATGCACTTGTGTTCCTTCGCGGAACCCTTTAAGTCATCCTTTGTCAACACCCCTTTTGATGGCTCGCCCCTTTTCGGGCCCAAAGTTAAGGAAACTTTGACCAGGTGTGAGCAGGAAGGAAAGACTCTGTCTGCCATCGGAGTCTGTTTTTCCACCCCTACCAGACCCTACCCCAAGGGTCAAAAGGGAGGAAAGATGTGATTCCGAAAAGCCCAAGGAGCCTTTCTGGACACACATGGTGAACCCCCCGCCAGGGGCAGAGGAGGGGGAAAAAATGTATGGCAGTGGTCATGGCTCACCTGAGGTGTTTAGGATTCCAGTTGTTTCTGTACCTAGATGATTCGCTCCTCACCGCCACCACCAGGCATCAGCTAATACAAGCCAGGGACACCACTCTTTCTCTCTGCAGTCATCTGGGCATTACAATAAATTCAGAAAAATCTGCCTTGTCACCATTGCAACATATCGTTTTTATCGGAGCAGAATAGGACACCACCACCACCACTTTGACACTTACAGCAGAAAGAGTTTTACTACTTCATCAGCAGGTCCACAATATCATATCCAAGGATAAGACTCCAGCATCAGAAGTGCTAAAATTGTTAGGCATGATGGCAGCTGCAATATTAGTGATACCGTTGGGTCGCATGTGCATGGGACCCAATGGTATCGCTAGTACTGCTCCAGCATCAGAAGTGCTAAAATTGTTAGGCATGATGGCAGCTGCAATGCTAGTGATACCGTTGGGTCGCATGCACATGCGGATTCTGCAATGGTTGTTATTCACTCAATGGTCTTACCAAGAGCTTCCAATGTCTCATCTCATAATGGTCACAAACTCATGCAAAAAGGATCTTCAGTGGTGGTGGACCTCTCTTCATGTAACAATAGGTCGTCCTACCCTCACCAGTGGCCACAGTGACCACGGACACTTCCCTGATAGGGTGGAGGGGCATTTTCAGTGAAGAACAGCCCAAGGCACATGGACTGAACAGGAGACACATCTGTATATCAATGCCCTGGAGATTGGTATTGCAGTACTTCCAGGACTCTCTTCCTCTGGGAACAATTGCGATTCAGACGGACAACATGTCAGTGGTCTGGCACTTCAACAACCAAGGAGGAACCAGGACCTATCCCCTCTGTCGTGAGGCCATAAGAGTATGGCAGTGGGCTACATCCACTCAGTGCTTTCTGTTAGTAATGTACATCCTGGGGAAATCCAATGTGATAGCAGACAAACTGAGCAGGGCAATTTTGTTGCCTCACAAGTGGTTCCTCAAGAAAGAGATAGTGGAGAGGATTTTTTGCAGTTGGGGCCAGCCTTGCTGCAACCTTTTTGCCAACCACATGAACACAAAATGCAGAAGCTACTTTGCCCTGATCCACCCCCTCCCCCGGGAGAAGCCCCAAGGGATGCACTCATACACAATTGGCCTCCGGGTCTCCTCTATGCATTTCCACCAATTCCCTTAATACTCAAAGTATTGCAGAAAGCAAAAGCCCTGGGAAGGACCATTATTCTAATAGCCCCTCATTGGCCTCATCAGATATGGTTCCCCTTCCTTCGACTTCATCTGTTGGAAGAGCCTCAGATTCTGGACCCATTTCCAGACCTTCTCATGGGTTCATCGGGAGCTCTTCATCCCTCTCTTCAGTCCCTGAAATTGACAGCTTGGCTGCTCCAGTTCCCAACATAGCCAGGTTCCATAACTTCTCAAATGAAATGCAACATATATTGATATCTTCTCATAAGTCCTCGACTAGGAAGCTATATCTTAGCAAATGGAGAAGATTTTCTATATGGGCTTCTCAAAATAATATTGATCCCTACCAAGCCCCTATTTCCTCCATATTAGAGTTTTTGACTATGCTTTTCAATAAAGGATTGGCAGCAGCAACAGTTCGGGCACAACTTGCCACTATCACTAATTTTCACCTTGGATTTGAAGGATTAAACATAATGTTACACAAACTATCCAAAGCCTTTCTCAAAGAGACCTTTCATCTCAGACCACCTGTGAAATCCCCTTATTCTCCATGGAATCTAAATTTTATGCTTTCACGCATTATTCTTCCACCTTTTGAACCAGCTTCCTCATGTGATTTGAAATATTTGTCATGGAAGACTATCTTTTTAGTAGCCATCCCTTCTGCCCGTAGAGTGTCAGAGCTTCAGGCCTTGTCTATAATGCCTCCTTATTTTATTTTCCATGCTGATAGAGTGTCCCTGTGAACAAATCCATAATTTTTACCCAAAGTTTGTACTGAAACTAACCTTAACCAGGTCATAGATTTGCTAGTGTTCTTTCCCAAACACACCAACTTAGAGTATATGCTGCACAAGCTTGATGTTCATAGACAGCTCAGATTTTAGCTCGATAGAACAAAAGAGTTCAGAAAATCAGAACAGCTTTTCATTCTTTTCAGATTCCAGAAAAGGTATGCCAGTGGCAAAAACAACACTGTCTAGATGGTTATCTGATTGTATCACATTTACTTATTCAGCTGCTAATCTACCTTTGCAACTCAAAGTTAAGGCTCATTCTACCAGAGAAGTGTCCACATCTTCTGCCTTTTCTGCTAGGCTTCCTATAGACAACAGTTGTGCAGCAGCCACTTGGTCAAGACCTCATACCTTTATCACTCATTACAAAGTTGACAAAGCCTCCAGGGACAGGGCCTCCTTTGGGTCTACTGTCCTGAAAAACATACTCCCGTGAGACACCCGAGAAAGATGGTGCTTGGGATGCTACCCATCTGTAAGAATGAATGGCGAGATAGAACAACTTCACATAAAGAAGTTATGTACTCACCATAACGTTCCATATGAGTTGTTCATCTCGCCTTCATTCTTACTTCCCACCCTCCTACCCCCTCCAGGGTTTTTCAAGGACCGAGATACTAGCTTATCCTGGTTGCTCAATCTTTCTATGGTTTTTCTCCTAAAGAGTGATAGAATGGCACATAGTATTATTAGACGCAGCAAACAAGATCTGAGGTAACTCAAGGTGCATCATGGGATAGGGACTTGGCCTCGAGCTATCTGAAGACCTCGAGCTTTGTAGAAGGCCATCTCAGAGCTGAGGATTGTCTCCGAACCCATCTGTAAGAATGAAGGCGAGATGAACAAATCACATGGAACGTTATGGTGAGTACATAACTTCTTTTTTTAAAAAGGGTATATTTAAGATAAAATATGTGCCATTCCAAATTTTATGGTACACTGTCTGGAATTCCCAGAATAAAATAGCAAATAAAGTAAATCATACAGAGAATTGCAAATGTTCTTATTTGCAAATACATTACATCCCAGTTCACCACTGGATACATACCCTGATGTCCAGAAACCAGTCCATAGAGCTAAACATTTTTTTGCTTCTCAATAGACCTATTTTTGCTCCACTATCCAAAGTAAATTGTTGGTTTCTGGACATCCTTTGATATGACCATGCTGGATCAAATGGTCTCTGTCCCACATTTATCTCAGTGTGCAGCATCATTAATGCAGTTCTACTAAGGTACAATGTAAACACTTCAATCTCCATCAATACAGCCTGTAGCAAATATTATACTATTGCAAAGAATGTACCAAACAACCCACCTGACTCATTCAAACCAATTGCTTTTCTGTCTGCTTTCTCCAAAATATTTGAAAAAAGTTGTATCCATACTGCTAAAATCACCCACTGGTGCATATGGCCTACTGTCTAGCCATTAATGGGATTTCAGAAAAGGTATGGCTACACCTTTACTGACAATCTTTTTCAATGAATAGAAGATGGTCAGCTCTCAGCTGTAATTTTCTTTAGTTATCTAAAACTCTATTTCACTGGGACACATTCTGCTGATGGAAGATCTGTCCAGGAGTATGCCATCTCGTAAGGTAGTTTTGGTGAATGCAAAGAAGTCAAAGGCTATTCACCAAAACTACTTTAATATATAGTGGAAACTGAATCAAAATGAATCCGAGCTGTCCCTCTTTTGGGTTAGCCCAATTAATCAAATTGGTTTTCTGACTGCTTTCAAAACAGACATTTCAGGGTAACTACTAACCAGGTCCAGCCTCAAATATAGCCTATTAAAATCTGATATCTCCCAAGGCTTTATCCTTTGACCAGTGATATTTACACGTGGTATATGTGTGTGTATCCTTCGACCAGTGATATTTACATGTAGTGTGTGTGTGTGTCTGTGTGCATGTGTGTGTTGTCACCATCTCTCAGTGTAGTAGTAACAATCTCGTGTGTGTGTGTGTGTGTGTGTGTGTGTGTGTGTGTGTGTGTGTGTGTGTTGTCACCATCTCTCAGTGTAGTAGTAATAACAATCTCATGTGTGTGTGTGTGTGTCTGTGTGTTGTCACCATCTCTCAGTCTAGGAGTAGTAACAATCTCATGTGTGTGTTGTCACCATCTCTCAGTGTAGTAGTAGTAACAATCGCATGTGTGTGTGTGTGTGTGTGTGTGTGTGTGATTGTGGAGTCACCATTTCTCAGTGTAGTAGTAGTAACAATCTTGTGTGTGTTTGTATTGTCGCCATCTCTCAGTGTAGTAGTAGTAACAGTCTCATGTGTTGATGATCTGACCATCTTGGATTCAAGAAATTCCACTAAACTAACCTACATTAGCTTTAAAAAAATAAACTGACTAAGCTGTCCCACAATCTAAAAAAAAATGAGTCTCAAAGTTAACCTTGAAAACATGTATATGATGCTTGGTACTCAAAAATACCTTCTCGCACTCAAAGGAAAATAGCAAATGCCTGGATCTGATGGATAATCACTGGAATTGATGAGTTCAGATAACTAGGGTTTTTATTAAAGCATTCACATACTCCACTCATGTACACAGTTTATGTGATGACAAAAATAAATAAATAAATAAAAATCTGGTCCTGTGTAAACCTGCTACAGATTGAGTAGCATATTTATCAAACTTGTTAAACATTCATTATGGAAATTAATATTACTCCTGTCCCTTGAACATAGCCTTCTTGTGATAGGCTTAATCTCTCCTTAAAATTTACAAAAAAAAGTGTAAGCTATGCAGAATAAAATCTGTGGATTTATAACTGAAGGTAACAACATTGCCTGACAATGAAAGAATCAACTTGGCTACCTTTCAGCCTGTGAATACTCCTCCTTACCAGTACCTTACTTTTCAAGATAGTCAGTCCTGAGCACCACAGGTTTTCACATCGGCTGATTTCTGCCACAAAATCTACTCCCAAATTTTAAGATCATCAGAGTCCCCTGCAGTCTTCCTGAGAGTGCCATATTGGTCTTTATTTTGTACCTCTATTGCCATTTCTGCTTCACCTGTAGCAATCTGTAACTGCCTCCCAGATGAGATGGCAGCTTATCTCATGATCTACTTTGACTGTATTTGTGTTTCTTCCTACTTTATTACTTTATTTTGCTTTTGCTGCCTATTCTTAAAAGTATTCAATTGCATTTAATCTGGTGCATTTATTACTGCTTGTTAGTACCCTGATTAAATTTGTAACTGTTATTCTAAGCCTTTAGGTTAAACACTTGGGCTTCAGGGCAGTTATTTTACATTAAGAAGGTTTGAGGTCTGCACTCTTGTGGGAGGAGAGGATAGATTCTGCCCTTCTGAGCTGGAAATTTCTGGTTAAAGGCTTATTGTGCCTGCTTATTTGAACTGTTTTTTCTGAAATTAGCATGCCTTGTTTGCTGTAGCATAGACTAGATTCAGACCTGCTGAATCTAGCTTTGTTTGTATAACTTGAGCACTAATCCAGGCCATTTTTTTTGGAGAAGGTTCCCCTACACCCTAGTGGCAGGAGTGTGCAGCTAGAACTTGTTGATTGAAGCCTTCTGGAACAGGGCTCAGTTTTGAGCTTTTTTATTAGTTAATTTGTTTAAATCCGTTTCCTCGTTGCTACTGTTATATTTAAAAAAAAAAAAGTTCTAGATTCTTTTCCTGGCTTTCCTGTTGCTAGAGTAGTCCCGATACAGATTTGCTCTGTTTAGGACTGTATTGTAGTTTCTGAGATCCCCAGACCTTTCTGTGTTAGAGAGAAGCCTCTCAGCTTATCAGTGAGAGTGGTAAGCATTAGGTAGCCTATCTACCACAAGAGGAGTGGTTTCTAGCTCCCTTTCAACTTTCTGCTTTAAAAGCCCGTGTTTGCACACTCTGCAGTGCCACTAAGCTAGGGTAAATTATTACCAGTGCCAGAAAGTCTGCTCTTCAATTTTTCCCTTAGATGTTGCTATTTATCTTCTCTGTTGTATTTAACTAGCTTATTCACCTAGAATTTCATCTAGTTTCTTGTAGCAATTCTTGTAGTACACATATGTGCTAACAGCGCTAAATGTCCTATAAGGAAACAGCTCTAGTACTTATCAATAATGACCCCCCCCTGGCATTTCTAAAGGTCAGTTCCCTGTGCTTTCTCCTATTACCCTGGTGAACTTAGGTATTCTGAGGCAGTGTAGCAACTGCCTCATGTACACAGACAAGCATCTGCTCTTACTTCCCAACACTCAGACTTGTGAGAGATGCACTTATATATATCCAAACTGGAAGACATGCACTTTCCAGACAAGACCAAAATAGCTGGTCAAGAGGAGAAGGTCAACACCTGCCCACACCACATGGAACACATAGCCCTCCAGAATACCCACCATTACAGCTCTCACATAAAAACACAAACCACATACCCACCTTTGCGGAGGCTCTCAATAGAAATCTACCCAAACAGCAGAGATCTCCAAATCACAAACGCACTTGACCACCATAACATAGCACAAATCACAAGACACATAGCTCACCTACATAGTCTGCCCCTCAACCTAAGCCCCTAAGACAAAATAGCTTGCCCAATACACTAATTATAGGTGACTTGATAGCAGTGAGGCACACTGATGTCCCACTCACTAGGTTGAATAAGGAGAAGTTAATAGCCAGCTGTCTGTCGGGTGCCAGAATCCGATACATAACACACGCACTCAGGTCACTGAACAACAAGTACAAGTATTACTCTGTCATTGTCCATGTGGGTGTGAATGACCTGAGACATACCTCCCTGGACTACATGAAAAGAGACATGGAGGAGCTCCTGGATTATGTAGCCTAAGCAGGTATGACCCTAGCCCTGAGCAGTATCCTACTGTCACCCAGAATGATACCACAGTGCAAGCAGAAAATGACTGACTTCAACAATTGGCTAAGTTTCTGGGGTCATTCTAAGGGAATCCAGTATTTGTCTACTTGGGATGACATGATTGACAGACCTCAATGCTTTGCCAGAGATGGCCTGCATCTGTCACACCTTGGTTTCCGGATACTGGCTAAGGCTCTTGCCACCCCTATAGTGCATTTTTAAGTGGTGTTCCAAAAGCCAAATTACTGTAGCAGCTATAAATAAATGCAATCTGAGGGTCATGCTGCTCAATGCTAGAAGTCTAAATCTCAAGATGCACTCACTTGAAGCACTCCTCAAAATGGAGAACCTCGACATTGTGCTATAACAGAGACCTGGTTTAAAGCAGCAGAAAGCACCCCTGTGCTACCAGGCTATAACTCATTCCACACCTTTTGGCCCCAGAAAATGGACCAAAGCTCCAAAGGATATGCACACCTCCAGACTAGTAGCCCAGCGTAACACATCGGAGATACTTCAGGTACAACTAACAGTGAGTAAGACAGTGATTCAGGTTGTAGCCTGCTATAGGTCCCCAACCATGTCCCAAGACTCTCATTCCAAGTTCCTAAGCACCCTGGAAACTATTAGGGTCCAACCCAACACTCTCATACTGGATGACTTCAGCTACCTCTCCATCAACTGGGAAAACTACTCATGCACCAATACACTTGTCCAGCGCTTCCTGGAATTCATTAATTCCAATGCGTTGGACCAGCTTATTCTTACCCCCACTAGAAGAAGCAACATCCTTGACCTGGTTATTACTAACATGGGCAACCATTGCTCAACACCAATAGTCAATTCCTCCCTGGTTAGATCCGACCACAAACTAATTACCATGGAAATCCACATCTCACCCACACCACCAGCAAAGGTAATCACAATGAAAAACTTCTCCAAAGCTGACTTTGGGCTCCTAAAAACAGAGGTGGCTAACTTCACTGCACCCATGCAAATGGAAAATAGGTGCATGACCGTCAAATCATACACCAATGCACTGTACAAACACGTACATAAATGCATGGAACTAGCCATTCCCAACAGAACCAAGACGCTCTTCTCAAGAAAAAAAGAAACCAATCTGGTGGCCCCCTGCCATTAACAAACTCTACAACAGAAGGAAGAAACTGTTGCAGAAAAAGGTGAAGTCCCAAGACTGGAAAAACTCCCTTATTAGCCTCAACAAAAAGTTGATATCCCTCATCAAAACCTCTGAAGCTAGCTATGAAGGCAGAATTGCGGCAGACACTAAAAACAACCACAAAGCCATCTACAGTTATATCAAGAATCTCCACGGCAATACCCAGATTTACTCTGAGTTACTGCACAATGGTACCTCCTATACTGAGCCAATAGATATTGCCAACATACTGGCTGACAGATTCAGTGCCAACTTTACCCCTCTCTTCCCCCCCTTAAGGACCAATCACAATACCGGAAGAATGCCAGGCACCCAGCATTACTGCAGCACAGGTTAAAGTTGCATTGTCCAAGGCCAGGAATACAGCTTCCATGGGACCTGACAGTATCCCTGGCTGTGTTCTACGTGAACTGGCACCACATCACTGTGCCCTGTTTAATCACAGCCTCACCTCAGGCTTTGTCCCGACAGAATGGCGTACTGCTACAGTCATCCCTCTCCATAAAAGGGGAGTGACTACAGACCCTGGGAATTATCGCCCCATTAGCCTGATGAGTCTGATATGTAAGGCTATGGACCACATCATCATGGACCTAATTTACAAGGATATAGGGAATCTCCAAACTCTGGATCCCACGCAATTTGGTTTTGTGAAGGGTAGCTCATGCCTGTTCAACCTGGTTGATTTCTCTTAGTCTGTCACCAGAGCTGCAGATGAGAGCAAGGCAATTCATACAGCCTACCTCGATCTGGCTAAGGCCTTTGATACCATTCCCCACACAGGAATTATTGATAGACTCACCAAACTAGGCATCAACCCCTATATCACTAGGTGGGTTGCAAACTGGCTCACAGATAGAGCCCACAGTATGAAAGTAGCAGACTCCAAGTCAGACTGCTGACCAGTTACGAGTGGATTCCCACAGGGATCGGTCCTGGGTCCTCTCCTGTTTGGCATCTACTTCTCAGAAGTTCAGGCCAACACGGAGGGAATCTGGCTGACCACGTTCACTGACAATTGCAAGCTGGTAGCCATTATTAACTCTCCAAGTGATGTAGACATCCTACAGAAAGGCCTCACTGAGACCAACGACTGGTGTCGAAACCATGGCCTTAAGCTTAATGCCAAAAAATGCATTGTCATTCCCTTTGGGAAAAACTCAGTTCCCACTAATTACCACATTGATGATAGCCCACTGAACACTGAAGGTGTTATAAGAGATCTGGGGACACAGGGATGACAGCAACCTCTCCTTCAACCACCACATTGCACTGTGGTCAGAAAGTCCTTCTATGCAGCACATCTCATTACCAAGGGTTTTGCATCCAGGAAGAATGAGGCCATCATCTCCGTCTACTCTTCCCTCATTAGACCAATCATCAAGTATAATGCCCCATTTGGCATGTACCTCACTAAGCACCTACAGAAGCTGGAAAGGCCAGAAAAGTACCGCATGAAGAGGATCCTAGGCCTTAAACACATGTCCTACATGGACAGACTAAAAAAACTCCAGCTTTTCTCTGTCTCATATAATCTATTAAGAGGTGATCTCTGCTTGACTTACAAAGCCATGTCTGACCCAACCCTGTTAGAAATGTTACACCTGAAGAAATCCCAGTCCCTCTGCACCACATGCTCCAGGGACCTCAATCTCATTACCACAATCAACAGAACATGCTGGAGGGACAGGTTCATAACCCAGAGACTGCCCATGCCCTGGAATAGACTTTCCATACATGTCAAGCAGAGCACCTCACTGGCCTTTTCAAGAGAAATCTTGATGAGTGGGTGGGAAATAGAAAGTTCACCCTGGGGATCATTCCAGTGGCTCTACTTGATAGAGGCACTGGGAACTAATGATGGCATAATGCCAGGGCACTTCTATGGGCTAGGCTTGTAAAGGCTCCAGGGCTGTTGGCCTAGTACACAGCTATGAACCTATGTAAGCTGACTGCCTTTTCCAACTATCTTAAGATCCATCTTAAACAAAATTCTAAGGGATGTTGTTTGGTACAGTTACATACATTTCATGGTACTTACAATTTCTCCTTGGTTCTTTTTTCCCCTCTGCCTACAAGCCACTGAGCCTCCCCTACTGGACTTGAGCCCATATGCTTTCTTGTAGTGTGGGTTCCCAGAACCTCAGGAATGGCAGCCATCAAAAGGGGTTATCATTCAGGCAGTCAAGAGGGTTGCTTGTACCCTTTGCTGCATCGCACCTATGAGTGCATTAATGAAGACTGTATTCCCACTCTGGGCAAAGGGATAAATAATATGAGTCACTCAAAGGGCCCACAATGCCTTCTTTGTGTGGATGCATGCTTCCTTGCACTCACAGTACAGAATACAAAATCTACCATTTACTGAAGTCTTGGTGAGCCGAATGCCTGCCCTCCTAGCTGCACATTTGCATCACCACCTACTACAGGGTCACTGCCAACTCTACTTTTCCCAAGGATGGGCACACTCATCATCACCTGCCAGCTCTATTATACACCAAAGGTGCTAATCAAACTCGAGTCGACTGGGCCATAGTCAGGGCTTTATCCCTTTATGGCACTGGAACTGGTGCCAGTACACTTCATGATTAAATGCACCTTAGCCCTGTACTTGAAAGGGATCACAGTAATGTCAAAATGATTATTTCAATAACAGTTTTAAACATACAGTGTTTATTATGTTCCCTGTTATGTTGACTTAATACCGTATTCAGCAGAGGTTGTCTGTAAGAAACAGAATGTAAAGAAATTTTCAGAAATGCTTCCAAACCCTTTGATTCTTTTCTCATAAGGTATGATTGCACCTTTTCAGTTGCTTCAGGTGGCTTGTTTGAAGACTACAGAACACAGTGCTGTATTCAATAACTGGTAGAATCAGTCAGCTGTACTGTAGAACAATGATCTCTCTCATTTGACTAGAAGTAAATGAACTGCAGAATAGATTTTGATGAACTGGTAGATGCACATTAGTCAGAATTTCAGTTGACATATGCCACACTCCTTAGATCTTTAGCACAGTGATAATTTTATGATTTTATCAGTTACTGTGTAATCATAATTCATGTCCTTTTTCTCAAAGTCATATGATGCCACATTTGTTAACATTATTACTACTATTGCACAAAGTATGTATTTTTGAAGACCTTGTTGGAGACCTTTAGCATCTTTTAGTGAAGAAATTACATTACATTTGCAGTTATTAGCCTGCATATGTAGTTATCCATATCGTATTTTCTAGTTTTATATCTGATAAAAGTAGTTCAAAAAGAAGTGACCCCAGTACAGCCCATTATGAGTCACCATTAGTAACATCATTTGGGATGGACAAACAGCCCTCACCCTTGCTTGTTTCATCCTGATGCATAACCAGTCTTAAAATCATTGAACCATGTGTAGATTAATATTTAGTTCGACAAATAGTTTTTTAAGTAGAATAGTGCTGAATGCCTTAGTAAGGTAAAGATAATTACATAATGAACAGCCTTTAGTATTCAAAAATGTGCACAGTGATAGTAGAAAAAAGAAATCAGCCTACCTGTTGTAAATGTAATGATCCCAACTGGTAGAAGACCAAATAAACTTAATTTGTTCACTCCGCTAAGAAGAGATTGTAATTGTTAAAAAAAACTTCCCACACTAGCCTATATCACTTAACTGCTCCCTAGAGCAGAATAATACACCTTGAATAAAAGCAAACAAATAAATATCTCACTGCTCTCAGCACTGTGAGCGCTCATAGAAAGACTTCCCCAGACATGCAGGCTCTGCAAAGAAGGGATTTCACCTGACTCCACAGCACCTGGACAGAAGAAAGGAAGGAAAAAAGAAAAGGAAGACTGCACAGAAAACACAAGTGGAAACTCCTCAATATTAAAAAAAAGAAACTACAATGTACTGTACAAGTTCTTACAGGTATAGTTCATTCATAGTACACATCCTAAATGCCCCAGGCTACAATGACCCAGCAGAAAAGCAATGAAATACTTAAAAAGAGTAAGTAATTACTTTCTTAAATAATTTCATTGTATAATGGCAATAATTCACGTGTGTGTGTGTGTGTGTGTGTGTGTGTGTGTGTGTGTGTGTGTGTGTGTGTGTGTGTGTGTGTGTGTGTGTGTGTGTGTGGTGTAGGGGTATCACAAGATTTGCTAACAGATGGCGTTGTTTCATCACTTGGGCTGAAGTAGTCTGCACTGTCAGCCCTTCAGATGCTACTGCTACTTTTTCAAAGAATGTCATGATATTCAAAAGGAAAGATGTGTCCTTAGGAAACATGCTGTTCCATATCTAATGAAACATAATTGTTTTCTTGAAATGCAAAACAGTCATAATAGCTTAAATTATTGTGTTCTCATTACAAAGAAGTCCTTTTGTCTTTTATGACTAGGCTTGTAAAAGCCCTAGGGCCGATAGCCTACTACCAACCTATGAACTTAAATGCTAATGCATTTTAGAGTATAGGACTAGTTTACAAAGCAGTAAATCTAATGTATATGTCAGTAAAGGCTTTAGTTCTGGTAGTTACAGGTATAAAAAAGATGTCCATATGGGAGCTTTTACAGATATCAGACATAAAGTATCTAATCATACTGTCAGAAAGCAAGGCACCTAGTTTGCACTCTACTTTGATTGTATTCTAACTGCTAAACCCAGACACATTTTGCCATGAATTATTAGGAAACTGCAGACAGTTGCTGAACTGTGTAGGTTTGCAAAAGCAAACCGTGCCAGATGTAAGTAATACATAGCTATGTGAGGTGAAATTAGACATAATGAACTTTTTTTTTCATTGAGCAAATCAGATGCATTACAGTTGTAGAATCTTCAAATAAGTGAAAAAAAAAACATGGTTTTCATACCCTTTGGTGAAAATGGTAATATGGAATTAAAAACTTCAAATGTTCTGAAAGGCCTATCAGGCAAATCATGCAGTTATGGTAAAGCACTGTTTGAGGTAAGCAGATACCCCAATGGCCACATATACTGTAGTTCATGAGCCTGTCACACACAGCGTAGATAGCCTAACCACATTTGCCACTTGTGTAAAATATTCTTATCAAGCAAAAAACACAAAATCTGCATTATATATATGATTAAAATCAAAGTGTCACAACTGAAACTCAGCTGTGGTACATGACACCTCTTAAATTTGTGTCTTTCATCTTCCTACATATTTTATTACTCTGACTATCTGTATAAGACATCAATCCTAATGACTGTAAACAAATACCATATTAAATTTACGTGTGACCATGGTTAAAAGTGCGCTTTTGAAGGCCTCTGGTTATGTTTTCAGGTTTGTAAACAATGTATGCAAAAATGAAACTGGTATACATTCATATGATGCATGTTAAAGACAATAGTTTCCATTGAAATTACATTAGTTTATCAAGGAAACATTAAGTTACTGACATAATAGAGTAAAATAATGCACAGAGAAGCAAAAAAGGACAAAAAGGGACATAAAAAAAAAACCTCTTGGTTACTATGCAGTTTAAACTTTATTTTTCGGTTAGCCACTATCAGGTATTAAGGCAATAGACTAGGGACTAATGCTATAAACAGAATTGTTCCACAATTCTTGAACTAAACTGAAAATTAAATAAGTTGTTGCCTATGGTTAATACAATGCATTATGGCACACAGTGCATGAGTGCTGATGAAAATTATATTATTACTGCATGTTAGATGTGAACAATTGTGAAGTAGGCCCATGAAGTGTTATAAAATTGTGCTGAGCTGGTGTCCTGTCATAACTGCAAATAAAGCATGCTAAGTGACATTTGTTCAGTACATTTTGACAGCACTTGTTTGCATGGCTAAGTTTTCATTTAAAGTTTTAAAGTCAAATTTGTGGCTAATATACTGGCTATTAACTCTCATCATCATTGTAAAAGATACTTCACACTAGCCGTATAGTGGCTAATTTAAATAAATAAACAGAAAAACATGTCCTAAAAGCAGGCAGTTGCTGGAGAAGGACTGTATGGTTATTTTCCTGATAACTGGGCTAAATTAAAAATTTGTATTATTACATTTGAGATTTTATGATTCTTTTTGTTATGTTTGTTATGTTTACTAGAATGAAGACATAAGTAACCGTGTGCTTAACATTTCATGAGTATTTTTATTACCTAACCACCACAAAAGTTAAACTATCTTAAGAACAATATATACTTGACAGAGCATACCACAATATAAAATCATTGATTTCATAAACTTTATCCATCAAAGGGTCTTGTTTTGTTAATTTTATCCAACACGAAAGACTGAGAAATGAATGTTTATTTGTGTCACACGTATAGTGAGATAGCACAGCAGTCAGAACCTTGTTCTCAGTCCAGCAATTAGAAATTTGTGTTAGGTACATTGTGTTAGAGTAAATGCATGTGACATTACAGAGAGGGTGGAAGGTGACAAATGTGTTTGACATTTGTGCATTACCACGCTTCCAGATTTGACAGCATGTTTTTCAGAGTATTTCTAATTACAGCTAAAGAAGAAATGGATAGCTTTATAATACCCAGAATGTTGTTCTACTGCCGAACATGAACAGTACATACTTCAAGAAAAATAACAAAATAACAAACCACGACTGAAGGAAGAAAACAAACAAAATTTAATGAGAAGTTAACGCTTTCACGATCCAAACTGATCGCTTCTTCAGACTTAGATCATGCTACTGAACAGCCAAATTTAAATTAAAAGACAGCCTATCACAGTGGATAATGTACTAACTAAATTAGAAAGTGCATTTTTCTAAAAGCTTTAATTACTTAAACGCTAAAAATATTAAAAAAATGTACAACTATTAGTAAAACGTATAAATAGTACATGTTAATACAAAAAAATATATTTGACACATAATTTTAATGTTTCAATGGTCTGGCTTTCAAAATAGTTTTAAGTGATACCATACCATTAATTCCAGCAAGGGCGCCCACAGGCAGGTGCAAGGGGGTGCACTTGCACCCCCCTGGAAACGGCTGACCGAGAAATTCATTATATTTTAATTTTAAAAAAAAAAGTATTTTAAACGTATTTTAATTTTAAAAAAAAGTTTTTTTTAAAGGGCGTTCCTCTTTAAGAACGCCCTTTGCGTCTCGTCCAGTCGCACAGACACAGAAGACGAAAACAGGTCGCAAACACCTGTTTTATCTGTGCGACATGGTTTACGGCTTTGTCTTTCGCGCCTGCTGGGAATTTGAATTCCAGAGGACGTTCAGATTGCTGGGACGAAGTGAGACTGAGAGGTAGGTGTGTGAGTGTTATGTGTTTACATACTGAGGCTGAGGGTCATTTTTCCATGGCAAAAATAGTGGGTTTAATTCTGTATGTTAAAGATGATGGAAAGAGAAAATACTTTTAAGTGCTGGTTGTTTTCTGGTCAGTTTTGGAAAAGAGTATTAGAAGTGTGCTAAAATAAAACTACAGTGAAATGAATTGTGTAAAGAGTTTGTGCACTGATGAAACATTATGTTGCATTTTTGACTGGGTTTGTTTTATGGTTCTCCCCTCAATGTATATAAGATTTTTTTATGATGAAAACTATTTTTCTTAATTTTTTTTATTTAAATTTGTTTGTCAGTGTGGAGCACCAGTCAATTCTGAACAATTTATTACTTTTCACAAACTGGTATGTACAAAAAACAGCAGTTATATAAATCAAAATAATGCTGACCTATTATCAGCATCATATTAGATATGGATGGCAACTTCAGTATTTCTTGTATTCTGATAGCAGGTACTTGACAGGCCAACATACCTATTACTTTGCACCTAGCTTTTTCCACTGCCTAGACTTAGGATTTCCGCATATCCTCACCCCATTGTATTTTACATCACTGAATATCTTTCTGAATCCATCACCTCTATTTCCTTATACATTTAAAATAAAACTTGTCTCTTTTAAACCCTTCTTTTCTGCGGTGTAAATTCCTGCAATCACTTTTTTATCAACCAGATTTCAGGGTGTTCCTTCTTTTTCCTTTTTTTTTTAAATTTGTTTATTTTGTTACGGCATTCTTTGCTACTGTTATGAGGAATACCTAAGAACCATGAGAACATGTCAATTCTAATTCAAGATCTGTACCAAGTAAAAACTGCTTTTTTAAATGTGTATATCTCAACATTATCTTTGTTACTATTTCCTTCTCCTGCCCCATGAAAAATTCCAGGTCTCAATAACCCTAAAAAATACTGCAAAGAACCCCTCTCCTCTGAATTACATCTTTGTCACTATCCATTATTCATGGGGTACATATGTTGAATTTTACCTGGTGCATAAAATATTTATACAGATACTTCCAGGTGAATTTCCTGAGTCTTCTTTTAGTGACAAATCTAGTTGAAGTACAAACCCTCGTCCAGAATTATTCAGTCATGTTAACCCCTAACTCCTTCCCTGTTTCCTATCTATTTGTTATTGCTTTCTTATTTGTTTGGTCCAGACACCTATATAAGTCACTTATAAACTTGTTTGGAGTGTGAGTTCCACTTCTAGACTGATTATACACATCTACTTAATTAGATTTATAGGCAGTATTCACCAGGTAAATATGCTTTTCAGCAAATATTAAGCCCTCATAGTTCAATATCCAGCTTTCCCTTAAATTGTAGACCCTTTTTGCTTCCTGCCAATTAAGTTTAACTATTGTCCCCCCTTACCTGATCCCAATATTTAATAGATGAGATTTTAAGTAGCATGTTTTCTGACCGCAGCACAACAACTAAGTATTAGTTTAAGGGTGTGCACACTTATACAACCAGCTTATTGTACATTTTTTTAGTTTTTCCCTTAACAGATTTGTTTGTTTTTGCAATTGAATTGTACAGGTTATAGGTCACATTAAAGGTGGGAAAAGCTTTGAAACGATTTATTGTGGTCTCATTTTTTTATATTGTAACATCCTGGCATTGTAAAAGGGGTGTGTTTTGTATATGTATGTGTAATATATATATATATATATATATATATATATATATATATATATATATATATATATATATATAATGTATTTGTTTTCTTTTTATACGTTCACTTGCATCATCCGCCTTTTTTCCCATTTTGTATATGGGGTTGGGGTATCATGTCAACAGTGACCATCACCTACAGTTAATGTTCACATCACCAGGTGACTAGCTCTGCTGCAGGTATATTTATAAATCTTATCCCGGATATTCCCACCAAGAAAGATGGGCTATTCTGTTGAGGTTTGACGTACCTTGTTTTTAGATTTTGCTGTTGGTCAGCTTAGTACTAGCACTGGAAAGATGCCCTTTAGAATCTTACATTTGCTCTGATTTCTGATTGCACACTGAGAATGACAGCTCGTTAATAGCTGGGACAGAATGGGGGGATTCACTGTTAGCCATTACAGTCACAGATACTGGAGCAAGCTACTGCTTGCCACTTTGGAGAGTAACCCCTACATTACAACATCACATTGCAAACGGAGTGTACTGACAATATTTTACATGGCTGCTTACTTGTTTCTGTGCCGCATATACTAACTAAGCTGTGTTTAGAAACAGAAATGTCAGCAGATAAGTAAATAATATCCACTTAAGTGCTCTTCCTTTGTTTTACTTCTGCATTTCAACAGCCTGCTCAACTTGCAGCAGTTGCAGCTGCACACTCTTGGTACTCTTCTGTCTAGCCCATACATATATGAATGCTACATTGGTTTTGCTCCCATTGCGACACTTCTGAGAATCTTTCCATGGCAAACACTTTTTTTAAAAACAAAAATTCTTAGCATTACTCTCATCTTCCTGCATGCCAGCCTTATGACATAACCTTTTCTTGTACTTCAACATTTTTCCTGAAATATGCATTCATTTCTAGCATTCTTCTTTCCATTTGGAACTTGGCAGGTTTATATCTTATCCATCCAGTCATTCATTTTCTATCTGAAAGCCTTTCAGATGTAGTTTGCATGGTTTTAAGTGTGCGGTTCATGTATTGTGTATTTGTTTGTAGGAGTGGTCCACAGAGGTCCATTTTCTGCCACAACATTGAACAGAATCATTTTACATTACATAAGTTCATAGGTTGGTACTAGGCTATCGGCCCTAGGACCTGTACAAGACTAGCCATAACAATTCCCTGGCTATTTCTTTCCACACTATTTACTTCCCTGGACCCCTGTCTAGCAGGGTGACTGACGTGATCCCCAAGGTGAATTTCCTTTCTCCCATCCAATCATCAAGGTTCCTTTTGAAGACGGCCAAAGAGGCGCTGTGCTTGACATGTATGGGCAGTCTATTCCAGAGTCTGGGGAGTCTCTGGGTCAGGAATCTATCCCTCCAGCATGTTTTGTTTATTGTGATGACACAGTTTAGATCCCTGGAGCGTGTGGCTCTGAGGGATTGGGATTTCTTTAAGTGCAGCATGTCCAACAGCTCGGGGTTTGACATGGCCTTGTAGGCTAAGCAGAGATTGCCTTTGAGTAGATGATATGTGACAGAGTATAGCTGGACTTTTTTAAGGTGGTCAGCGTAGGGCATCTGCTTTAGGCCTGTGATTCTTTTAGTGAGGTATTTCTGCAGCCTTTCCAGTTGTTGCAGATGTCTTGAGAGGTACATAATGGGTCTAATGAGGGATGAGTACAGTGGGACAATGGCCTCCATTTTTCTGGATGAAAAGCCCTTAGTGATGAGGTGTGCCACATAAAAGGATTTCCTGACTGTTGTGATGATGTGGTTATTGAAGGTGAGACCACTGTCCACCTGTGTCCCTAAGTCTCTTATCACACTTTCGGTGTTTAGTGTACTACCACCTATGTGATAATTCACAGGTACATGCTTTTTCTCAAAGTGGATAACCATACATTTCTTGGCATTGAGCTTGAGCCCATGGCTCTGGCACCAAGCATCTGTTTCTGTAAGGCCCTTTTGTAGAGTATCCACATAATTTGGGGATTCAGTAATGGCTCCTAGTTTGTAGTCATCTGGGAACTTTGTTAGCCAGAGTCCCTTAGTGTTGGCCTGTACTTCAGAGAAGTAGATGCTAAATAAGAGCAGTCCCAGGACTGAACCCTGAGGTACTCCACTTGTCACTTGTCTGGAGCTGGATTTGGAGTAGGCTCCTTTTACAATCTGGGTTCTGTCAGTAAGCCAGGTGGCAACTCATCGAGTGGCATAGGGATTAATGCCCAGCTTAGTAAGTCTAGCTATGATTCCAGAGTGGGTGATGGTGTCATAAGCGTTGGTGAGGTCCAGATACGCCTTACCCTCATCCACAGTTCTGGAGACTGATTCAAATAAGTCAATCAGGTTCAGGAGACAAGATCGGCCCTTCACAAACCGAAACTGGGTGGTCCAGTGTTTGAAGGTTGCCAATGTGTTTGTTTATAAGTTCCATGGTAATATGTTCCATGGCCTTGCAGATCAGGCTCGTCAGACTGATGGGGTGGTAGTTCCCTGGGATCCAAAGTGGATCCCCCCTTGTGGAGTGGGATAACTGTAGCTGTGCACCACTCAGTGGGCACGAAGCCTGAGGTGAGACTATGATTAAACATGACACTTAGGTGAGGTGCCAGTTCATTTTGTAGTTCATGTAATACATAGCCCGGGATGTCATCTGGTCCCATGGATGCTGTATTCTTAGCTTTGGAGAGTGCATTTTTTACCTGTGTGGCCATTATTACCAGACTTTGGCAATCTTCCAGTATTGAGTTGGGTCGTTTAAAGGGTGAGAGGGGGGTGAAGTTGGCACTGATTTGATCTGCCAGGATATTTGCAATATCCTTGAGATCAGTATATTTAATGCCATTCTGTTGTAGCTCAGTGCAGATCTGAACATTGCCATTTAGATTCTTGACATAGTTATAAAATGCCTTGTGGTTGTCTTTGGAATCTTTGGCGATTTTATTTTCATAACTGGCTTTGGAGGATTTTATGAGGGATCTCCGCTTCTTACTGAGGCTGGTAATGGAGTTTTTGCATCCTGGGATTTTCCTCTTTTCTGTAAAACCGTAGGTTGCTGTTTGCAAGTAGATAGTATTGTGTTGATATTTAGACATTACAGTAAAGATTTGAATGTTATTCCTCATATCTTAAGCTAAACAAACATCTTTCTCCAGTCTACTACTTTTTATTGATATGACTTTGTAAGTAACTGTATGTCGTGTAAGCAAGGCAATGCATACATTGTGCCTTCATAAGATTTGTATATTGTATTATAGTTGTTGGGCAAGTGATAGATGCTGATGGTGTGACATGCTGAAACTATATTAGTAAAGGAAATACGTTATTCAGCAGACGAGCAGATTTTGTTTGGATAAATCATCGAGTATACTTCAGTCTTGTTTGGAATAAAAAGAAGAGAAAGTAGCCAGCAAATGGGAAAATTAAATGTATACACTTATAATGCATTCATGAAAAAACTGAAGTAAATAACAGTCTTTGAGTGGAAGCGACATCAAGTTTGATAGGAATGTATAGACAGACTGGGAAGTAACAGAAAACTGTACTGAATAGCATGAAGGAGACAAAATGGTGTTTCCTTACAATATACAGTCTTAGCAGTTCTGTTGGGATTAATTGTGGCTCTATCATAACTGATGAACCTTTGCAGTCCTTCTGATTGGAAAATGACACTGAAATTAAACTTCATAAAGTGTAAGTTCTCAGCAAGTTTATACTGTGCAACTTAATATCTGCAGTTGGGTAAAACTGAAGGGAAGGTGTTTGGTAAAAGGATTAGTTCTGTCCACTGAGGATATAAAGGACATCATTCAGACAAAGCCAATCTTGCAAATTCAGTCTGTTTCGGTCATTATAAACAGGAGATTCAATGCAAAACTAGATATGTACAGTTCTGGCCCTGTCATATACCTGGCAAACATTGACTTGGTAACAAGTAGGACACTGGTCTGGATGTCACAAGCAGTAGTTACAGTTGCATGATGGCATAGTGTCTTAATGAAAAATTAGGACAGGGTGATCAGGGACTATGTTCAAAGCTAGTGATTAAACCAGGTTTGATAACAATCTGTCCTTGAATTCTTATTGTTTGATGGGACGTTTGTCTCAAACACTCTATCTTCTGCTGCACAGATTTATTCTATATAGGATTCAGATGCATAATCTGAGGTTTGCATAAAATTGGAGAAAGGGGAAAATATGCTGTCACAAAAGGAAATACTGACAGCCCAGATATCTGGAATTTTGTAAATAATTCTGTCATTTGTGAATATTGATATGATTCATACAGAAGTGTGTGTAAAGGTGTAAAGTACTGAGCTAAAATGTAACCACAGCATGCCCTGCCAACTTAGAATAGAAATGTATGTAAACTATTGTAATTGTGTAAATGTATATGTTTTAACAATTGAAACTAGAACATAGTTGTGTCCTAGTTGCCTGTTGCACATTTTTGGTGCATGTTGCGAGGGAACGATACTGTCAGTTTTACTTTTTTTATGGGGCTGCTATCGGCCATTAGGGGTAGAGTGGTATCGGCATCCATGTTAACTAGTGCCTGCCTGGAGGTGGCCTTACTGAATGTATAACTGCTAGAGTCTGATTTAATTTTGGCCTGTCAGACGTCACCCGTTATTTCTGTAGTAGTATGTAGTACTTCTGCTCTGCTCCTGTGTCCACCCCTTGTTGGAGAACTGTGCCACAACTGTTAACAATTAGTTTCAGCTGGAGTGTTTTGATGTACACCTGAACTTTTTGCGGTCTGCTGAAATACAAGCCTGCACCGTATTGAGTTGTGCTACTGTTTTCTATCTGTGCATATTTCAAATGTTTACATGTAGTTACTAGTATTTTTTATTTAAAGTATGTAAGTTTTCAGACACTGTGGGATTGGGAGTTTCCATAACTTCAATTGTGCTACATATAAATAATTTGGTTTGAAATTTGGAACACTTTTTATTGGACTTTGTCCTGATGTGACAAGACATTGGCTGCTGGTTAAGTTTTACAGGTTGTTACTCTTTCTGAATAAATATTTTTTATATATTTTCTTAGAATACAACGCTGCACTCAAGTTTAGAGATGGGTTAGTATTTGGAATAGTAAACTTTCAAAATATGAAATGTGACTAATTAGATATGTTTATTTTATTAAACGTAGGGTTTTGTTTATTTAGTAGCTGTTGCCTGACCCTGTTGAAGGTGAAGCTCCTGTAGGTGCATTGTAAAATCCATCTTGGCCAAATAAAGGTATTGATTGCTTCACCTTTGCGTTCCAACTTTTCCCCATATGCAGTTGGTTAAATAGGAAATGGCAAATAAAATATTTTGCAGTACTTATCAATATAATTATGTTGTGCTGTTTGTATTGTTGTCATATCTTCAAGAAGTGATGATTTTTGCTGGTGATTTCATTCTACCTTAATTGATAAGGAAGTCCCAAACATATATTTTTTTGAAAGTGGCTAGCATTACAAATTATAGGGTGTCAGACCAAAGTGGAGAGTTGTTGTTGTTAACTGTTTTTAATTACTTCTTACTTTGAGGCAGAAATCTGTTTTCTTAGTAGATTAATAGATATTTTAATGAAGTGTTGTACTGGTCGCAGTCAGGATGGATTAACATTGTCTTCTTCTGCAAGCAGTTCACTAAGGTGAGAGTATGCAAAGAACTATATACATAACTTTGTCATGGAGAACATAACATTTACTACAGGTTTAAAAAGACATGACCTACTAATTTACAGATATGCAGAGAGACATGCACAGTATGTTTAACTGTTATGTTCTGGTGTGTATGCATTTTTATTATATGCTGGATTCTTTATTGCTGCATATCGAGAAAAGCTGTTTTCTGGAGTCTAAAGGTTAGAAGGAGGTGTTTTATACACTTCAAGGATTGTGACAATTTATGAGCAGTTTACAAATCATAAAGCATTATCTTTTTCCCCTGTCATACTGTATTTTTATTTAATTTTTTTATCAGTTAACATTAAGCAATGTGTATTCAGTTACAGAATAGTATAGTAAATTCACAGAGAGCCATTGTTTGGTTTCTGTTACATGATGTACTTTTTTTTTTTTTTTTTTAATCTACATAAAGGTCAGATTTGTTTTTATTTTACATATGTTTACCAGGGAGGTCCGACTGGACAAAGCTGTCCATTTTCAGCAGAGGCCCAGGGAGAAAAGCTCCAGAACAATTGCTAACATACTATACATAAGATATTTACATGAGCGTTGTGTACATAGTTATAAAATATAGCAGATATGTGATTGCAGAAGATATTTACATAAGCATAGTGGTTTAGAAATATAATTAAAAGTATAGTAGGTAGTAACATATGATTGTTCATACAGTTTGTTTAGTACAGATAATGTTGAAGCTGTACTAAAGGTAAGACAAGAAAGGAAAAACTAAAAAACACTAGCCAGATTGCCAAATCAGGAGAATATAGACAAGATCATGTGAGGTTCATTGACATTTTAAGGGAAACTTGAAGACTGTGCATAAAGCACATATTCCTATCCAGAATTCATACCTCACTCTCAACCTCTTAGAGCAAAAAATCTGGACAAAGCCTCAAATGATAGGGGAACAAGTAGGGACAGATTTTAAATATTGCTCTTACAAACTTAGAAAGTTGATAGAATAATAGATGTTGCATTAGCATGACATTTCTGAAGGATGTGGAGTCTTAAACTCAAATGTTTATCATTATTTAATGACTTCAACCCTCAGCTATTTGCCAGAAAAGTACAGATTTTAGGAGGAACACACAAAAAATATGAGGCAAAAATCTGGACATTCTGTGAAAATCTGTACAATTGAGATGTGTGCTTACTGCAGTATTAAGTTTTCCTTGCATAAACATGTACAAATGCAAAAATCAAATAGTTTTATATATTTATATTTTGTTGTTGTCCAGGTTAGCATGATGCACATGTTAATCATTGGTGTAGCTGAAACGCATCAGAAAATGTTTTTTTTTAATCCCATACCTGACACTTTTATTTTTGTTTTTTTGTTCAGTAACATCATTGATAGAATATCTGCAAGATATTGACTGCAAAGGTAGTAGTAGCGCATTTGATTCTTAAGGCTGTCTTATAACTTCAAAGCCAATGCATCTGACAAGAAGTGAGCATTCAGATATAGTAGCAATATGGTATAGTTCATTACTGACGGCAATTCGTTTTCAGAATTCTTCACGTTGTAGGTTTTGCATCATTTTAGGATGCAGATAAAATAAGTTGAACTGAGCAGTGTTACTGCTGGAAAAGCAAGACCTCAGTGAAGAAACTGAGTCAAAATAGGGAATATAAATACTCGTTCTGTAATAAACTCTCAAAATCCACGCCTACTGTGTTTGCTTGGTGTGTTTGTCGACTGCAAATCCTTGGCAACACTAACTCAATACCAAGATTATCTGCTAGTGATCTTGCCTTACTGAGAATCTCATTCCTAAAGTGCTCTTCAGCATGGTTGTGGTGCTCCTTGAATATTTCAGTGAGTCTGTTGATGTGTTCTTGAACCTTTACTATACAAGTTGAACAGACTGAAACATCTGGGCAACAGGCTCAAGAACTGAAGAATGATTTGCAATAATGGAGAGAAATCACAAACGTGCATGAAGAGCAAGTGCTGAGTAACATATGTGCCATTTTGTCTGGTTTCACCAGCAGTGCTCTTCTGAAAATCAGCCAGGTAGTCAAATATTTTCTCAAAGTTCTGACTAAACACATGAATGGATTTATATTTCTCGGTCCATCATGTCTCATTCAGATCATTGACTACAAGGTTTAGTCTGTGAGATCCACAGTGGATAAAGGCTGTTTTTGGATACTTTTCACGAATCTTTGCCTGACCACCATTTTGGATGCTTGCCATTATGGAGCAGCCATCATAGCCTTGTCTGAGTAATTTTTCCAGACCACACTTTATGCATTCACTGACAATGACATTTGATAGACTGTGCATCTCTCACAACAATGGGAACAAAAAACGCAAACTCTTCTCAGATACAATCATCAACAAACCAAATGCCTAATGACAATTGCTCAATGTCTGAGATATCTGCAGTTTCATCTGCCAGTACACTAAATCCAACTGCCCTGTTTTCTGCACAATCTCCTTTCGAAGTACATTTTCATATTCTGCCAACAGCTCATTTTGCACCCTATGGGATGTGTACCAAGCATTTCCTGCAGCTGTTTCACTGTGCTGTTTCAGTATTGTGTCACCAGTAGCAAAACGAAAATCTAACAAGTAACACAAATTTCCACCAGAGCCTTCTTTTCCACAGAGAGGAATGTCAAGGGTTGCACACTAAATGGTAGATATAATTGGTTCCAATTTATTTTGGTTCTCTGCAATTTGTTTTGCTACTGCTGCATCTATCTGTGGAATAACAGCTGTTTCTGGCTTCTGTTGTGTTCGTGTATGAGAAAAATTGGAAGCATCTTCAGTAGAACCTTTGTGCCATGATGACTGCATGTGATTTCTTGCAAGACTCATTGAAGACATTCTATTTTATGCACACACTAGTGATAAAGCTGCCTTGCAACCCACGGTGAAGTGACTGAGGAAATAATACACAAGTTAAGCAGAGTGGGCCTTTTAAGAGAGGAGAATATGCAAGCCACGGTGAGTACTAAGACAACCAACTATATCTGAATATAGTTGTTTAATAATGACATGCATTTCAGTTTCAGACTTCTTGTCATTCAGAAAATTTATTCTAACACAAATCCTTTTATTCTAGTGACTTTCAAATGTGTCCCTAGTTGGGGGCCTTTATCCCTAACATTATAACAGGCTTTGTCTAGATTGTGTTAACAGAGAGGTATGGTGTGTGCTTGCCTATATGTATGTATAAGGAGGAGGAAGTATACCCCTCAGCTGTCCAGGTTTTTGGAGAATGTCCAGATTTTTGCCCCATATTCCTCCTAAAAAGCATTGAAGCTGCTAAATAATGACAGACGTTTGAGTTTTAGATGTCATTTCCTTTAGAAAAATGCATACTAACATAAATCCTGTTATTCTAGCAATGTTCTAAGTTCATGAGAGCAATATTTATAATCTGCTCCTATTTATTTTAGGCTTTGTCCAGATTTCTTGCACTTAGAGGTTGAGGTGTGTGTTAGAGAGAGTGAAATGTCCTAGAGTTAGCAGGTGGAATTTATTTTCAAGTGCATTTTCAAGGAATTGTTTGCTTCAAGGGAAGAGAGTTTTACTGCTGCTCATGCTAAGCCTGCTTAAAATGTGCAACTGTTTTGTTTAACAAATGGTATCACTATTGTGGGATAGAATTTTTAAAGCAGCACAGCAGGTAGCAAACTTGCATCTTGATACAGAGAGCTATAAGTTCTGCTCCTACAACACGTAGATTTGTATTTTAAGGGGGTGTATGTCCTCCTTTGGATGAGATGCCTAATAACTATGAACTTGTTTTTCAGCTTGCCACCCATTCCCTATTGCAATATACCAGCTTACCATTTTTTTTAATATAACGTAGGCAATTTATTCTTCAAGGGCAGCAGGCATTGAATTTGTAGATGAAACACTGAAATATAAAGTTGTTTTCTAGCAACAACTTCTTCACTGGTTTCAGATCTCAATGTGGAATTATTCAGATGAGTTATACTTCTGCGAAGATTCTGCATATTGATTGATATTGGTGGATTGTATGACAGACGTTTGAGTAGAGTGGCCCTTTATGGTTGAAAGGTTCTGAATTGGGCAGGTTGTCATTACTGGTTCATATCATATGATTTGCTTTATTGCTTAAAGGAAAAATGTTCAGAACTATAAATTTAAAACACACTCTAACAAGTGGTGCTGTATTATACAAGGGATATAATTCGGTTATTATATAGTATAATTAAAACAGTCAGGAAGGAGAATCAAATAACTTTTGCATGGTTCTAAAAATGCGTGCAAGGAGCCTATGATTTGAAAACAGCCCAAAGGTAAACTTACCCTGCTACTGGCCAGATGCCTTTTCTTTGAATGCAGGTTTCAATGTTTTGGTGAATGTGGGTTTCAAAGGTAGAGAAGTTTTAATGCTAAGCCTCTTTTCATTGTAAGACTATTGCTTTGTTTAGGTTTAGTAAATGTCTATCAGTGTTTGTGCTATAAAATTTTAAATAAAAGTTGTAAATGAAATCCAAATATCTGTCATCATTGTAGAAGTAAAGCATAAAACAGTATGCACACTGAAAGATTTGAACAGTGTCTATGACAAATGGGGAAAAATAGCCAAGTAATGGGACACTGGAATAGCTGTGTGGGTGGGGTGGGGGGTAGGGCCGCATGGGCGGGGCATCAGAGGAGGTGAGGTTTTGTGGGTGGGGCATCAGAGGGGGTAGGGTTGTGTGGGTGGGGCTTGGGTTTGCACCCCCCCTGTAAAAAATCCTGCGGGCTCCCTTGAATTCCAGGGTGTTCAAGAAGTATTCTGCTAGGAAGTGTGCTGTGTTTTAAGTAGGAAACGTAGCTTACAACTAAGCATGAAGACAGATCATGAAACAGGTTTTAAATTAACTGTCTTGAAAATATGTCTGTGACCTAATTTGATGAATATGTCCATTATCAAAAATGCTGAAAAATTCTAAAGAATACTATCTCTACCCTTTCATAGACCATTATCATGTAGGAGATCTGTATTTTGTTAATAATGAGAATGTTTACGTTACTCCAGATTGCTACACTAATGTCACCAACATTCTAAACACGATCTGTAGAGTTTATGTAAAAATTTGGAGGAATGCAGCTTATTCACGGAGAAAGACTCCGATGCTTTTATAACAAGCCATGTGATTAGGACCTCACACTAGGTGATTCGTAACAAGATCTTATCAATGACCTTTGTCCTCATCGGTTCATTGTGGAGTTTATATAGGAAAATCCTAAAACTTAACAGAAAGCAGTTAAACAATATTCATTCCCTGTAAAAGTTTATGTTTAATGAGATTATTGCTGAAAATATTAATTACTGCTATTTTAACTTAATGGTTAAACAGAGTTTGTCTAGGATTATAGTTTGAGTAAATGTCTGAGTAATCAGTCACTGTGAGACTAAAATATGCAGAACAAATAAGTATCAATAGTGGCAAAAATTCCAAAAAGAAAATATTTACAAAGAATATTGGGAGGGAAGTGGCTACTGATTCCATCATGGATATACAGGCTGAGCACTCCTTTTCCAGTATTCAGACAAGGACATGTTCATTAAAGTATTCAGCACTTTAAACAAGCATCCAGAGAACTTAGCACTGGTGTTACAGCTATTGGCTATCCTCTTACACAAACCTGCAAAGCAACTTTTCTAAAATCAGGGATACCGAGTGACTGCCTGCCATTCTTTATGATGATGTATTATTATCACCCCCAAATTAAAACTTTTAATTACAAACTGTGACAGCTTCTTTGAAAATTGAAAAATGAAAATTTTTATGGAAGTCTTCTATCAAAGGAATGTTGTTATTACATATGCCAATCAACATGTATACATAAAGTAAAAAAATGCAGGGCATTAATTTAAATGCAAATGATACTGCATTGGTTAGCTCAAAGCATAAGTTTCACATTAATTCATTTGAATTAAATGGCTTACCAAATATATTTGGGAAAGGTAGATTTTTTTTTTGAAGAAGCTTTAGTTGATAAAGCTCTCAAACCCTATTGCTATCTTTCAATGAATTTTAAGCAGCAATGCTTAAAGTGTTCTATTTCATGTCTAGTTTGATTCTGTTTGATTTATCCACTGCAAACTCTATTAAAATAATTCAGTTTAATAGCAGCCACTTAAAGTCATTTTGTAGGCAGAAGTTCATGACAATGTCAGTGTGTATAAAAAGAAACATTGCATTGTTTAACTATTGAAGAATGCTTCACAAAAACAAAGCAGGCCCTAATCTGTTCTGCTTCTGATAACTTAACAGCACTAATTGCCAGGCTGACTGACCATCTGTGCTATTAAAGTACTTGCACCCCTGACTGCTCACCAGATTATGATGTAGAACGTGAGTCTGAACATTATAATACAATTATCAGAAACTGTCTATTACACATAAAAAGACAGCTGTAATACTGCCTGTGATGGGGTTTAAGCATGCTGCCCAGCATAGCATTACCATTTCTAATCAGTGGCTGAATAGGGAGGGTCCCCAGAAGGTGTATTTAGAACCACAGTAACAGCTGGACTCACTCCTAAAAAACACAAAAAAAACAGTGGTTGAATAGCATTTGGATATTGAAATCTATGCTGTCCTCAAAAGAACTGATCTCTGATTACCGGAAATCTAGACATATAGTTCAGGTACTATAAAGCTATCCCACAATAATATAGAAAACAAAAATAAAAATAAAATGCAAGTGACTGAAGTTATAGCTGATAAACATAATTTAGTGAAATCAGGTCACCTGAAGCAGCTACATGCATGCCCAGTCCAGTTTTGGGGAGTATGGCACAGTCTCTGAAATTCATACCCTTATTGTATGTGTCGATTTGGCATGTATGCACACATACCTATATATATATATATATATATATAGTTCCCCTTTATAATCTCGAAATACTGAAATCTCGAATTTCAATATCCCGAGACTATAAAGAGACTATAAAGGCAAATTTTAAAATAGCGAAAGTGCATAATCATGAATTTGAATACCTCAAATTCGCGGTTATGACTTTACGCTTCTTTACGTCTCGTGTTTTCTATGGATGGTGTATGGTGTCATGTGTGGATTTAGGTGCGATCTAAGGTAAGTGAGTGTTTTGTAAGAGTTTGGGTGGGAGTTTGAATGTATGTGAGTGTGTTTGTAAGTTGTACGTGTGGGTTAGGGTAGGCAGGTGAAAGTATGGATGTGTTGATGTTGTATATGTGTGTGGTGTGTGTGTCTGTGTGTGAGGGACATTGCAATTCTTTGTATGTTCATTTATTATTCTATATATGTACATTTATTTTTTGATTAACTATCACATCATTACTAGTCAATGTATGTATGCACATTTATTCTGAAAATCTTCTGTAACTGTCTCTTCTACTCATTCTATAAATGGATCATTTCTCCCTGGGCCTCGGCTGAAAATGAGACTTGTGCCCAGTCAGACTTTCACGGTAAACAAAATCAATAAATAAATAAATAAAATAAACACTTAGGGAAATTAAACCAAGTGATGTTCTGGTCAGTTAATAGCTGAACACGTCTTTTGACCTAAATATACAGAATATAAGGCCTTGAGACTGATGTGAATCACAGACATTTAGCTCAAGATACGCTGTTACCAGGTCCAGTTGTGAGCCATCTTGGATTTGAATATGCTGCTTGCTGCAACCTATTGTTAGCATGCAAGTCAATGATTTTTCCTTAAGCTCCCATCAGTTGAGCTGCTCCTCTTCCTCCTAAATGTAAATTCCCAGATAATATCAGATTTTTCCTTTGTGCAACTTGCAGTTACATTAGGTTTAGCCCCTCATCTACTGGCACAAACTCCCACTGTACTGCATCCAGTCAGTGAATATCTCAACACTTACTGAAGACATCTTAGTAGAAAACAAAAGTTTGATTCCAAAAATCATCATGGTTTGTTGAAATGAGATCTGCAGGCTGGTACTTTTTCAGTATGGATTTTTCTGCAAAGTGAAACTTCATGACCAAAGAGACAGTTTATATTGCTAGCGTCTAGTCCATCCTATTCTGTCCTTTTCCTTCCTGCCACTTGACTACTATCACACTTGCTATCCACCCTTTACCTTGCAAGTGGTGAGACCACAAGTCAGCTGAGTGGAACTATTTTATTCTCTGCATAACCATGCTATGTACATAACCTAATCAGAGGCATTCACTGCCAAACAACACTGCCAGGCCTTACTTGATGATTGGGTTTCAGCATTAGTATCCTGGCAAGGTTATTTGAGTTATTAAATGCTTAGTTAAGGGAGGGGCATATTTTTGGATACTCTTTTCCTGGCCATTTCCTTGTAGATCGTGTTACCAATACTAATGTCACAAACCTACAAACACTAGACAACATATCAGTAAGGATTACATGGGCACACTGACTCACCCACAACAACAAAGACACTCTGACTGGTCATGTATTTCCTATATTCATTTGTACTGGTGTAGTAGTAATGATCTAACATATTTAGCATGTTCTTCTAACATCCATTGTACCCAAAGCCATATTTAAAATAAATCTATTTTCTTATTAGTTTTATAGTGCTTATTACCTTAGATTTCTGCTTTAAATGTGCTATTTTTTCTTCAGGCATGCGCCCTTCTAATAAAACATTCTCAGTTTCCTGGAGTTCACACTTTTCTGCTTTTATTGGGTCATCTTTAAATAAATGTTTTTGAACCCCATCCATTTTTGTAGTGCAAGATGCAGCATCATAAAAAATGCATTTCCAACATTTCTTTCCACGTTTCTGTATGTGACATAGGATGCATTTCTTTGGTCCAAATGCTTTTTAACATAGGGTTGTCGTTGTTGTTGTCTTTCGGCTTTTTCCCGGTTAGGGGTCGCCACAGCGGAACTCCGGTCCGCTAATGATTGGCAGTAGATTTTCACGGTGCCGAGTTGCCAGCTTGACGTCCAACCTTCAACGAAGGCGCGCCCATTCACGCATGTCTTTCAGAACGCCACGGTGCCAGTTGTAGATAAATATTCCAAAGCCAGACATGACACAGGCCCTTTGTTATTTTAATTAAAATTGAATATACTTTGATCATCATGTCATTTTCTGGGACAATGTGGTTCTTCATCTTCTCTTCCTCATTGATAGTCCATAAATAAAGTTTCATAATGAAGTCCTTAAGCTGACTAGCTCATACAAACATAGCTGGCCTTAGGCATAGGCCAACTAGGTGGCTGCCTAGGGCTTAAAAGAGAAAAGACTGAAAAAAACAGAAGTAGCAGGTAGAATCCAAACGAAAAACTAGGTTTATTCCAAAACAAACATATGATCAAAGTTAGCGGTTTTGTCTCAATGGACAAGACTTCTTCAGACTAATAAAATTAAAAGTTAAAAGCAATATTTAACTAGAAAAATAATCACATGACATCATTAATTGAAAATTAAAAGGTGCAGCTCGTCCCTACAAGAAGTTGATTGCCCACCAAGCTAAGTTGCATTATACCACTAAAGTTCATTGCAAAAATTCAAAGTTTATCAACATTTAACATAAATCTAGATCACTGTGCAAAGTTAGCTCATAAATATAAGAATATTTTACAAATAAATAAGTAAATACCTTAAAATAGCATATTGTAAAGGGGGTTGTAAAAATATATATATAAAAGTGTAGATTAAAAGTGTATTGAGTCAGAATACAATATTAAATTAAGCTAATACATTAATAATAAAATAAATATATAAAAACTGGTAAACGACCTTTGCTCCTTAGCTTGTGTTTTGAAATTAAGGAGCTTGCAAAGATAAAGTAAGCAGGGGTATTAATTTATTTTTTTTACCAATTTTATATATTTGTTTTATTAATGTATTAGCTAAGTGAGGCGTTCGCCAGAATTTCTTTTACAAGGGTCAAGGTAGAGACCAAGTCAGGGCAGACCCTGATAACTATAAATCATAGCTTTGATAAATCTAGGTGCAAAAATTTTTGCAAATAGATTGACAAATAGAATATAAGGTTGTGTGCTGTTACTGGCAGTTAGGAAAAAAAGAGGCTTTGCTAATGATAAAATGGCAGAGAAGATGAGAGCTGGAGGCCTTCAGAACCTTCTTAAGCCATTGTAGAATTCCCTTCAAAACCAATCTACCCCACCACTTTCCTCTCTTTCCTTATGTCCATTTGTATTTCTGTTAATACTTTCCCCTTTTCAATTCAATATCTTAATGAGTATCTCACCTAGCCTCCTTCACTACCATTTTATGTACAATACCTTCTCCCCACTAGCCCAGGACTGTTCTTCTAATTCTTGTATCTTCCCCAGCAAACCTTTCTGTTGTTGTTTTCATCCTTTCCCTGTCTGTTGCTTTGCCTGTACTCCTCAGTTCCCATTCCAGGATTGGCATATTCTCATTTCTTCCTAAAGCTAGTACTTTCCCTTCCTTCTGTCTGTTTACTAGCCAAAAATCTGGACATCTTTCCGTACCTTTTTCCACCACTATAATTTCCTTCTAACAATTTTTTTTAATTAAACTTTATTTTTCCACTATGTCATCCTGGTTTTCCCCACTAGCCCTCTTCTGTTTGTGTGATATACCCAGTTGTTTCTACATGGCCTTGAGGTCTTTCTGCACAGTTATCCTCCAGTACTTTTATCTCCCAAAAATCTCCCCCTGTCATGTCACCTTCATTGCATCCTGCCATATCTTCTTCTTCTTCTTTCAGCTTTTCCCAGTTAGGGGTCACCAAAGCGGATCACCTGTTTCCATTTCTTCCTGTCCTCTGCATCTTGCTCTGTCACACCAACCACCTGCATGTCCTCTCTAACCACATCCATAAACCTTATCTTAGGCCTTCCTCTTTTCCTCTTACCTGGCAGCTTCATCCATAGCATCCTTTTCCCAATATACCCAGCATCTCTCCTCAGCACATGTCCAAACCAATGCAATCTCGCCTCTCTGGCTTTGTCTCCAAACTGTCCAACCTGGGATGACCCTCTAATATACTTATTCCTAATCCTGTCTGCCCTCATCACACCCAGTGCAGATCTTAGCATCTTTAATTCTGCCACATCCAGCTTTGACTCCTGCCTTTTTGTCAATGTCACTGTCTCCAACCCATATCTCCAACCCATATAACATAGCTGGTCTCACTACCCTTTTGTAGACCTTCCCTTTCACTCTTACTGGTACTTGTTTGTCACAAATCACTCCTGACACTCTTCTCCACCAACTCCACCTTGCCTGTATTCTCTTCTTCACCTCTCTTCCACACTCACCATTACTCTGAACTGTTGATCCCAAGTATTTAAACTCATCCACCTTCGCCATCTCTACTCCCTGCATCCTCACCATTCCTCTATCCTCCCTTTCATTCACACACATATATTCCGTCTTAGTCCGGCTAACCTTCATTCCTCTCCTCTCTAGAGCATATCTCCACCTCTCCAGGGTCTCATCAACCTGTTCCCTACTCTCACTACATATCACAATGTCATCTGCAAACATCATAGTCCACGGGGACTCCTGTCTGATCTCATCTGTCAACCTGTCCATCACCAGTGCAAATACGAAAGGTTTCAGAGCTGATCCTTGATGTAATCCCACCTCCACCTTAAACGCATCTGTCACTCTCACTGCAGATCTCACCACTGTCACACTACCCTTGTACATATCCTGCACCACTCTTACATACTTCTCTGCCACTCCTGACTTCCTCATACAATACCACAACTCCTCTCTAGGCACCCTGTCATATGCTTTCTCTAAGTCCACAAAGACACAATGCAACTCCTTCTGACCTTCTCTGTACTTCTCCAGCAACACCCTCAGAGCAAGCATCACATCTGTAGTGCTCTTTCCTGGCATGAAACCATACTGCTGATCACTAATCATCACCTCCCTTCTTAACCTAGCTTCCACTACCCTTTCCCATAATTTCATGCTGCGACTGATCGGTTGTATCCCTCTGTAGTTACTATAGCTCTGCACATCACCCTTATTCTTAAAAATCGGTACCAAAACACTTTTTCTCCCCTCCTCAGGCATCCTCTCACTTTCCAAGATTTCGTTAAACAATCTGGTTAGAAATTCCATTGCCATTTCTCCTAAACACCTCCAAGCTTCCACAGTTATGTCATCTGGACCAACAGCCTTTCCATTCTTCATCCTCTTCATAGCTATCCTTACTTCTGCTTTGCTATATAATTTTATCTATTAAATTCTGCATGGATTTTTGTGTAGGATTTCTTACACAACTTGATTTAATGCCCACTGCCTAGTAAGCCATTCCTGCTTTTTTAATAATACACCAAAAGAGCCGGTCTGGTAGAAATAAACTAAATAACCAAAAACCAGACAATGGAAGTGCTATACGCAGAAACGTTTAATCACAAGCATAAACGCTGAATTTGCACAAGGCGTTTTCGTCCAAGAACCTCTCAGACTTCCTCAGACATGATGTAAAACACTTCTGATTACATAATTATATACAAGTCACCTTAATTGACTAATTAATTAATTTGTATCTTAAAAACATACTATTTATTATACTATTCTTAAAAAATGAATGAATTGAATATATAAGTGTATTAAAACCACCACAATTGATTAAAATATGTACACATATAATGTTATAATAGTATCAAATGTATCAATATAAATAATCATATATAATGGATGCACAAATAGATAAATGTAATAAATAACTTATTAATTAATACCCGAACAGAAATTATAGAGAGATGATAGTTTAAAAATGGATATATTGTATACACACAACTGATTTCTAAAAGGCCATTTCTATAATTTTGCAGATCTAAGCTTTAACAGAGGTAGAACTGAAATAGAATCATTAAGCCTTGGGGTTTTATTAGCTTCCAGAATTATCTGCCATAATGTTTCCCTGCATTCCAATTTGGTTTCCCCGGGACCCCCTCTTGCCTTCTGGAATTCTGGAAGCTAATAAAACCCCAGGGCTTAATGATTCCCAAAATCACACATGAATTGTGTGGAAAGTATATTTCTCCATCTGAAGATCTAGAGCTTCCCTTGCTACCTTCCATATCAATAAAAAACTAGGCAACCTACTCCCCTGTTGTTTGCTGCCCATTGTAAATGCTTGCTGCTTGTCTTGTCCATACCTAACCCTCTATCTAGCAACTTCCTCTGTGTTCTGCATGTATGCATGTTCTGCAACAGCAGACACAGGCAGAGGGTTTCTATTGGCCCGGTGAGACTACAGGTTACCCATCATTACAACAGCCTCCAAAAGGAACACAATCTCTTACAGTAAAATAAAAGTTGCTGCTTCATTACAAAATCATCTTGTAAGGAGCACTGTTTTACTTTCTGAAAAAACAAATGGCTCTCAATCAAAGTTCTGACTTCCCGTTGAGCCCGCTGCTCTGTAAAACCCTAACTTCTAACTCATTTTCTCCTCTTGCACACAAGCTCACCCCTAATATTCCCTCATACTACCTTGGTCTTCTTTCAAAATCCATCCCATAAACTGATCACACCTGCAACCAAACGATACTGCACCACTCATGCTTTCCTAATAGCCAAGTCTCCTAACTTTCTAATCCTTTTGTCCACATCCCCTATTCTATTAATCATTTTTTTCCTGCCTTGCCCATAAACACGTTTTGTCTCTCTCTCTCTCTGCTGATACTTATATTTATTAATTTGCCATTCCCTGTGGGTCATTCTGTTACTCTCTGCATTCTACTCTGCTGCAAGCTTGTACAAGACAGCTTCACCAAACCAACTCCTTCCTCCTTTACTGTTACAACTATGGCATCCAAATCAGGTTCCCTCCCCTTGTATTTTGAATTACTAATCAGCCTCACTCTCCATGTGAGTGAATGTGGTAATCAACCCCCAAACAGGAGATTCCCTACCAGTGTGCCTAAGAGAACTCCCCATATATGTAAAATTTAGATATCAAGACTCGAGACATCTCTTAACTCAAGCTAAATGCCAATGCACCAAAAAGATCCCATCATTTACAACACACTAGTAGCAGTAAATACTAATCACCCTTTCACCTGCAAACAACCATCTAGGCAACTCTGTTGAACTCTTTTATTCCTCCCTATTTTGCCCTACCCGCTTTTATTTTTTTCTTGCTGTTCCATCTTCCATCTTCTGCAACCTGTTCACAGTTCAAACTTATATTTTTTAATCTGAGTAGATAGCATTGAACTCTGTAACAAATCTTAATGCATTCTTACCATATATATTTATTGCTTCTCTTTCAGTGCTTCTTTTGTAAAAGTTTTGTAAACTTTTTTTTCTCTTGATCTCTGTTTTACATTGTGATCTAGTAACCCAGGCTGTGCCTGTAATTAGTCCATAGAAATCAATTTACTACTCTCATAAACACATTTAAAGTCAAAATAAAAATAAAAACTGTATCACAACCTATCAAACTTTGAAGTGACATTCTTTTCTTCAAAATTTTCTGTTTAACACTTCATAATCTGATCAAAATGTTCCCTTGTAAAAGTATCTGGTGCATGCCTCTGTTCTGACAGCATTTTTAAGTATCAGGTGTTGTTCTTTTCCTCCTGTATACTCCTTTTAAGAGCATATTCCTTTTTGCTTACACTATACAAGTTATAGTTTTCTGTCAGCCCCAGCTGGAGCTATTAGGAAACGAACCTGCCATGTTGGGCTTTAAGCACTGCTCAAGGAAAACAAGAGAGGTATAATTTGAGGTATTATTTTAGTGGGTTACAAGTTTAACATTTTAAAACATTTTTAAGAGTATCAAGAACAAGTTGAGAAGATCTGGTTAAGAGATAACTGAAGGTAAGAGAGTTGGATGATGCCTTAATTCAAATATAAAGATAAATATATATATATATATATATATATATATATATATATATATATATATATATATATATATATATATATATATATATATATACAAATATAGATATAGATATATATTGCATTTGTTTATCAGGATAGTCTTACTGGGCTGAAAGTAATCCTTTTTCAGCAGAGGATTGGAGATAAAAAAATCCAATGCAAAAAATAAAAATGTTACACAATAATACAGAAGATTAATAAAGTTTGCAAAAATTAAACATAATTGAGAAGATAGGTTTAATACACTTTGCTAAAATTACTAAAAAGACATTACATAAAAATCAAAATGATGTGCAATAAAGGAAATACTTTACAAAAAATGATGTAGAAAAAAATCTCAGTTAAGAAATGTGAAATAGTAATGACTTTCAGCCATTACCAATAGAATTTAAAAGGCAAATTGGAGAGACAGATAATTAGCTAGATAGAAAGACGGATGTACAATGACAGGGACGAGGGATTGGCTAACATTAATAAGCATTATTAGCATGTGTAAGGAGAAGGAAAGGGGGGTGAGTATTGGAAATAGAAAAGAGATGCATGAAGTGAAAAGAATAGCATTTTAAAGAATGGTAGAGTAGGAAAGGAAATAAGGAAAATGTATAGAAAACCAGATGAAACAGAATAAAAGTTGTAAAAATTAAGACTGAGATTTTATATGGGCATTGGGGTACTAACATTTAAGGAGCTAATGAAGTATAAGGTAAAAGAGTTAAGAAGCTATACAGTGGAAAGCTATTACACAAGGGTAATAGGTTTATTTATTTTTGTTTATTTATTTATTTAGTTATTTAGTGTATAAAATAGTCCTTCCTGCAACTCCATGTCATCAACTATGGTACTAAAACTCCTAGACACAACAGTTTGAAGTTTCATATAAACTATAATAAATCAAACCTTAGAAATCCTTTATTACTCGCTATGTATCTGTGTTATGCAACAAGCTTCCTGTTTTTATTTGTTTTTCAGACAATCTCGCAATTTTCAAGAAAATTATGAATAGCTGGATTAGAAGTGAATTTTATATATCACATATTAAAGAGTGAGTGTTCCTAGAAGGCCTTCAGGCTGGAACTCTGTAAAATAAACATAAACTTAATGAACCCCTGTTCATAGTAATATTTCCAGTTAAAACAATTAATTAAAATTAATTGGTGTTTAAGATATGTTTATAATTGTGGTTAATTTCATTTCAACTGAGTCTCGATTTTCTAGTGCCCTAATTAATCTTGTAATTAATGTATTTTTTTTTTTCTGTAGGAGCATTTGATATTGTTTTTCTGTTATTATGGACACCTCACTTTGTAAGAGTGCTTAGTCATTTTTGGTTTCCTACTGGTATTTTTATCTACTTAGTATTGCATGCCTTGTTTTCGTTTTGTTTTTATTTAGCAGTAGATATGTGTACCTCATTGTGATTATTTCATGAGGTGATAAATAATTTCCAGCCTATTTTTGTCCTCACTAGTATCAATATATTATTTTGCTTGAGCTCCAACCCTCAACAAATAGTTTAGTTAGACTGAGCAGTACCATGGAGTTAAATAACACTTAACAAGAACAGAAGGTTTGCCACATTGTCTGATCTCTGTGAGCACCACTGTGCCTTACAAAAATTAGTGAAATAGTTATTTCTACTT
This sequence comes from Protopterus annectens, assembly GCF_019279795.1. Lineage (NCBI taxonomy): Eukaryota > Metazoa > Chordata > Ceratodontiformes > Protopteridae > Protopterus > Protopterus annectens. Next base: position 509,595,101 of record NC_056747.1, on the reverse strand, counting down.
GCCAGTACTATCTTATTAGCCTCCCTTACCTTCAGTCTCCTGCACCTCTATTATCCTCTGACCCCTCACCTGACTCCTCCACACAGCTTGCCTCATATACTACCAATTAAGGTGTCAGAATCCTGGAGCATTAAGTTAAAACATGATCAAATTTTGATACTGCAGATGGAAAGAAAACATTTAGTAAAGTAGTCCCTCCCATGGTTACTATAAATATAACCAATTAATACAGGACAAAGCTTTTGGACTTCCAAACTAATGATTATAAATTCAGTTATTTTTTGATATTGGTTAAGTTCTCAGTCCTTACTCTATGATTAGCTTCTTTCACTAAGTCTTATCTGATTTGAACATGTTCTCCCATGATGGGCTATTGACATTCAAACCTTGACAGCATTTCTTTGTCTAATTGATATTGTGTTTCATAGCAAAATGAACAGCTGTAAGTATTTTACTGGTATTTTTATTGATTTGTTTCTCCTATGATTGTGCACTTGCTTTAATTCTTGTTTGTATACTTGCTTCAATTGCTATGACTTAATACTTCCATTAATTGTGATGTAGTACTTAAATGCTGTGCCCTCTCAGCCTCACTCATGTTGAAAAGTGTCCTTCTACCTAGTTAGCAATAAATAAAAAATTAAAAGGAAATAAAAGCACTTACATCCATAATCCATGCTTTGTAATCAGACTGGCATCCAGATATCATCAGACCTGTACCGAAAAATATCAAAAGACAATAAAGTGTTCTGCCTTTTCCCCAAAGTCAAGGTGAAAGGATCGCCTGCTATTGATAGTCTCCTGGCCAAATTAGTTTGTATGGTTGCTGACAAATGTATTATCCCATTTACCCTAATGATCATACACGTTCTACAAGAAGGAGTCATGCTTAAACATTAAAAGTATGTGAAGATTGTTACCATGCATATAAACATCATTGCTGACCCACTTGTCAGACATAATGAATATGTGACCCTTTCAAGGCTGCTGGAAAGGGTAATTTATGAACAGCTCTGTAAATATGCAGTTAGTGATAAGTAGCATGATTTCAGAATTGATCATACCACTAACAATGCTGTCATAAAAACCTCAAGCCATGAAGTTATGCAAGTGGGAGAAGGCAATCCTGCATAGGCATTTTTTCTACACAATCCAATTTGTTAACAAAAATGTACATGCTCTCCTTTTTGACAAGTTGGTTGACATAGACTTGTTGACTATGCTACTAGTGGGGTCACTGCATAAGTGATGGCGTGCAGTATGAAAAATAGCTTCATGATGCCTCCAAATGAAGCAATGTGTTGTAGAGTACAAAGTTCATTTTTAGAGTTTTAGGTCCTGTTATACTTTTTTTCCTCTTTATGGTTCTATCATGGTAGCTTCATGAAAAAGTAGGTTAAGTTAGTGTTCTAAAAATGTAATTCTTTCAAGTTCTGCTTCTCTAATTGTGTAATCAGAGATTCAATTGGAAAAATACAACACATATTCACATCATCTAGTGGAACAGACCTTGCAAAGAGCAAGCCAGGAATTGCATGTCCCACCAGTAAAACCCAGTGAAGTAGACAACTGAATAATGCTGAATGTAAGAAATTAAGTGGCTAACCAGATCAGGTGGTAGAGTTCTCTTTATGAGTCCAATATATCAACTATAATGTTCACAAAAGGTTAGACATGGTATACAGAGTGCACAAATACATGAGAAGTAAAGCAACCAGTTGTTAAAATGTTATACCTCTCTCAAATATTACTGTTTGGAACTGTTATGCATATAATCCCACTATGACAGCTGTCTTCCATCACATATAATAATATTGACTTTGACATCATCTCCCTGAGAACCAATCAGTAATGTTTCTCTCCCTTTCTGTCCAATCACTATTCTCATATCACCGGATTACCTAATTTACAAAACTTAATGTTACTAGACTGTGTCAAGTATGTTAAGAAAATACTTCCTTTTCAAATAAGCCTTTATTTTTAATCAGTGGTCTGTAACAATAACAATTTTGTTCTCCTTTCCCTTTATACTATTTAGTAACTTATAATTTGCGTTATTGCCATTCTTTTCTTATTTAGTAGCTTATAATTTGCGTTATTGCCATTCTTTTCTTATTTAGTAGCTTATAATTTGCGTTATTGCCATTCTTTTCTTATTTAGTTGCTTATAATTTGTGTTATTGCCATTCTTTTCTTATTTAGTAGCTTATAATTTGCGTTATTGCCATTCTTTTCTTATTTAGTAGCTTATAATTTGCGTTATTGCCATTCTTTTCTTATTTAGTAGCTTATAATTTGCGTTATTGCCATTCTTTTCTTATTTAGTAGCTTATAATTTGCGTTATTGCCATTCTTTTCTTATTTAGTAGCTTATAATTTGCGTTATTGCCATTCTTTTCTTATTTAGTAGCTTATAATTTGCGTTATTGCTATTCTTTTCTTGAGAAACCAAAAAGACCTCAAGTAAATCTGAACAAGACACAATCAAGAAATCCTCAATAAAACACAAAAATATGTGTCCGGAAAAAGATGACAAGTAAAAGTATGTGTAAATATTCTTTTTCTAGCTACTAAGAGGTATATGCCGATCACCCTAAAAATTAAAATGTTTTGGCAGAACAGTTGAAAATTACACAATGACTCACAAGGGTTGGGAGGTCAGCATGATAATTAAGGTGTTAACCTTATAGACACAAGGTATAGGGGTTGATTTTCATATGGGGGTAATTGGCTAGGCTTAAAATGGCCCACAAGGGCAGTTAGCCTAGTACTAACCTATGAACCTATGAAGTCATATACAAAATTCACAGGTTAAAAAGACAGACTGTACTAGCTGTTGTTATAACACATCAGTATATCTTAAGTGTGATCTAGTTGTCATCCGAAACATTTTCCTTACAAAGGCAGATTTTGTTGTTATCCCAAGAGTGAGTTACCAAGCCCAGCTGGAAAGAGGAAAGCAACAGTCCCTGAGAAGACGCATGGAAGACTTCACAAAAACTATGTGTTTATTTGGTTCCTTCTTTATTAATTAGCCGGGTAAGTGAGCTAGCTGATCCAAGAACCAGTTTCAGCCATGACCCAGACCAAAGCAGAGGAATAAAAGCACACAAAAATAAAATAATTTTATAAATGATATAAAAGAATGATAAGATATAGTAATTGTAGTGGAAAACATCACCTACACAACATCTTGACAAAACAGGAAAATGTCTGTACTCAAGTATTTACAAATGTATTTATTTGATTCCTTGATACCCACATCAGGGAGTTTATAACAGATGCCAAAGAAGTGTGATGTCGCCATAGCTTATATTAAATAAGGGGGGGGGTCCACTGGATGATGCCCCCTCCCCCACATGTAATATGGGAGTCTTGCCCCTTCACAGCACACAGGGCTTTAATTTTACTTACTTTGTAGTGGTAACTTTTGATGGAACAGGCCCTTTTTCGAAGCATATCTTGACACCCCATATTATATCCCTTTGTAAACATCTATTTTTCATGATAGCATGGGATGTATGCAGATTATCTCCAAAAATAAAAATGTTTTAATGCATTGGTCGGAAAATACTTAGTGGCACATAAGTCTTCTATAATGAAATCAAGTTAAAAAGTCATGTGGCTCCACAGAAATAAGAAATAAAGCCTTGAATGCAATCCAGACAGTCTAGACATGGCTAGCAACCTGAGCACAGGAGAAGCTAGAGGGAGAGAGAAGTGAGAAGTGAGCAGCCTATGTCAGGTCTACCATACTGGGGGGAAGAAGTGGTCTGACCTGCTTACAAAGCCAGCAACTACTTGGGATAATGGTATGTCACATGCATTGTGTGGACTTGGGCCAGGCACCTGGTTCTGTCAAGGAACATTCACAAGGTTGTCTTCATTACCCATGTGCAGGGGTGTGCAGACACCCAGTGGAAAGTTTGGCAGGCTTCACATCTGTGAATGTGCACATCAGCTATCAGGGGTGACATTGTGACATAAAACAGAAAAACACCCAATGGCTGTTTGAATTATGTCCTCCTTTATCATTGGCTGTCACCCCATAAGTAGAAATGGGCATGATCATAACATGAAGAGCATAGTGGATGGCAAGTACATGGAGATAAAAAGTATAGAAAAAAGTCAAGTCAAAAAGTCAGATCGCACTTGCTATAAACTGTTATTGCAGCTTACCCTATCTTAAATGAGTTTAATATGTTTAACTTTATTATATGTTATTTATTTTAAAATTATGAAAACAGCACTATAAGATTAATTGAAGACGAGTAGATATTTTCAGTTGTTTTCTAGAAAATGAATATGGAAACATTTTGTGTAAATTTACATATAATGACTTGTGAAAGTATAAGCTGCAATTGGCCTTAAGTATGATATTGCTGTTTGCATTCTTAGGGGTATTGTTTGAAAATGTTATCTCAGTGCTTGTGTAATTTGCTCATGTTTCAGAAATGGGTTCCCTTTAAGTCAGTGAATGCTTAAAATAGCGAATGCTGATTTATCGACCCCATTAAGAGTGAAACCTTAAAATCCGAAGACACGGAACAGTGATCTTTTTCCCAGGGAAAAAAATTGCTGGGCCGTTTTTGGGACTTTGCCATTTCCTCCACTGTGGTGCAATCTTGGAGTTGGTATATTTAAGTAGGGGGGTGGGGGTGAAGCCCCCCACTTTAGTTTGTGTTAATTTTTTTTTTTGTGGAGCAGCAATTTTTTTCCCCTGAAAAAAAAAATCACTGTTCTGTGTCTTCGAGATTTTAGGGTTTCATTCTTAATGGGTCAATAAATCCACGTTCGCTATTTTAAGCATTTGCTGATTTATTATAGACCTTTCAAAAATAAGTTAGATGACTTAGTTCTTGTAAAAAATTCACTGTAGAGAATTGTTTTAAGTCTTAATTAAGTAAATCAGTTTTGTGCCTTATCACAGAGAAAAATAAACTTGGGCTAGCTTGGAAGTATAAATGATGATTTGTTAATAAAATACAAGAGATATAAAAAAGTAAAAGAACGATATGGCAAAGTTAGACAAGTGCTGATATGTACACTTTTTTAAAAATGAAGGGAATATTGAACACATCTGGCATAAAATTAATTTCTTAATGAAAAAGTACAAGAGCTAAAACAAACTGGTTTTGAAAGAGAATGGTAGTCTAGTAATATTAGGGATGTGTAATCAGAGTTTTATATCTGCCATTGAGAAAGTTGATTCTACAACTACAGAATGAGGGTAAATATGGGTATTTTTCGTCACTCTGATTAATGAAGATCTGCTGAATTTGTTTTTGAATCTGTTGCATTGAATTTACATAGGCGAAGATGGTATAGGCGCCACATTTAAAAATTAAGTATCACATGGATTATAGAATCCTTTGTGCAATGTATTCAATACCTCATTGTTTCACAATGTGCTTCCAAACTCCTGGCAGTTAGAAAGGACAGTGTTTTTTAAAGTAAGGTGTAAGACGTAATAACAGTAATTAAAGACCTGTTCCCCTCTTTCTCCCATGGATATGTTGGTTGAGAAGAGTGCATGTGGCAGAGCTTATTGCTATTATTTCAAGTGATTTAAGATCTGACAAACAACATTTGTTTGGAAACATGCCACAACACTGAAACTTCTGTTTTGTGTTTCAGCTATGATTTAGGATACCAGTAAAATAGTGTGTGCCGTTTTACTGACTTAACTCGTTCAACAAGATCTGACATGGTATGACATGGCCATGAATTCACTTAAGCCCTGAGTTTCTCTTGTATCTTATTCAACTGTTTGACTGATTATTTGAATGTACAGAAATATTATATACAGTAGTGAATGGAGTCAGATCTAGTATTTTTCTAGTTGCTTTAGTCATACCCTACATTTCCATCTTGGGTCCTTTAATTTTGCTATCATTGTTTTAATATAGGTTAACATGTTTATGCAGTGATGCTTTGTTAATTGTTTCGAGTGATATTAACAAATAGGAGGCCCTTGGAAGGTTGCAAACTTATTTTAGCCATGTTCGGAAGTGGTTTATAAAAATAACTTCTGTTTTCTGTTTAAATATTATCAAAACTAAAACTATGGTTGTTGTCATTGAATATATTTCACAGTTAATTACTAATACAGAACATCATACGGAATTCATATCAGAACACAAACTTCAGAGATTATTGTTAACATAAAACTGTCCTTTAAGTTACATGTGCAAAGCTTTGTTAGTCATATAGTTAAATAAACAGACAGACACGTAGACATACAGGCAGCTAGATAGATAGATAATGTACTATCTTGGCATTATTATATAAGACAGGAACAAACCACTTGCTGACAAACAGGATAAATGCCCAGTGCTCCAGAAAAACTTGAATAATATTAATGAAACCAAAAGGAGCAACTAGGCTGATGCAGAGTCACAACCCTCTTTTTTATATAGGAATAAATCAAATTTAAGGAGAATGCTATGTTATTCAAAAAGGGATGAATGGTCAATGCCTCTTGAACACACAAAACCATGTGGACGCTGTAATTATTGTAATTCTCTTGACCCCAGTCCATTTTTTGAACATCCTGACATGCACACTAACTTTAGCATACGTGCTGCAGCTACCTGTGATACTACTCATATAGTTTATTTGGCAGTGTGCCAAATATGTGATGCATTTTATGTTGGCAAAACCAATCGTCGTTTTAAAGATAGGATAAGAGAACACCTTTACCACATTAGGAAGGCTTCACCCCACAATGCCTTAGCTAAGCACGTAGCCCAAGCAGGTCCTGAACATTATTTCCTATTTAGAGCTCTTGAGAATATTAAACCCAGTATACGAGGAGGTGACATTAGGAACCATACTGAGAGTAAGGAGAGTATGTGGATAGTTAGATTGAGAGCAGATAGGGGTCTAGGTCTCAATGAGAGAGCCTCCATTAAACCTATGTTAAACAAACGGAGGAATGTTTGTAGATTTTATAATAAATGATGGAACATATATGTTTTTACCCCTTGTAATAGATTTCTTTTGATATATATATCTATATATACATATTTATTACAGCATCTTGAGTGTTCATGGAGAGTTTTTATATATATGTTTTTTATATGTTTTTTATATGGTTTTTTATATTCATTTTATACATCTCAGCATGCTTATATGTGCATATATCTTTAAGCTTAGATTAACTCATGAATATGTAACAAGAAGCAGCCAATAGGAGATGTTTTAACTGTATAAATGTAGCCTATGTACTTGAAGGTCTTTGTTACATGATCTGATGAAGCTCAAATGAATGAGTGAAAGCGCTTATCTGACCTGCAGTGGAATTAAAGTTGGATTTTAACCTGAGGATTTTGCCTTTCATTTGGATTTTAACCTGAGGATTTTGCCTTTCATTTCTACTTGTGACTCTGCATCAGCCTAGTTGCTCCTTTTGGTTTCATTAATATTATTATATAAGAGTCTGCATGCCTGCGCAAGTTCATAAGCTTTTTAAGAAATTGTTTATATTTTAATTTAATCCACTATAATTTAGCTATTTATTCTGTATATACTGACTTTTTTTTGGAATACTAAACATAATGTTGTCTTAAGATTTGTAATAGTTTCTCTAATTTAAATTTGTAATTGCAAATTCATCAATCAAAAAATAGATGAGGAAATTGAAAAGTTTCAAGAAGTATCACTGTTGAAATTTAACAATAATAAAATGAAACTTTAGTGTTAAATGAGTTACTAGATAGTAAGTTTAAAGATTAGACCTGTTAGTAACAGCCTGCATTTCATTGCTGGAACCTGTGTTCTGAGAGACTGCTTTACAATATATCTGGAAATATACAGAGCTAAGTATATTTTTTTGGTTTTAGAGTTTGTACTGTTAATTGTTGATTATAGTTTTTCAGATCTCTGCTGAAACTGTTTTGTCCCACCCACCCTCCCTATTTTTGGTTTGTAGTTTAAATTTGGTGGCTTTTGCAGCTGCCCGCCCCACTGTAGATTTGATCTGGGACACTCCCCCAGTCCCATCTCTTTACCACATTCTACCTAATAAACTCCTTCTGCACTTGCTTTTAGTCCTTTTTAATTTAATTGCATTTTTAAACTGTTTGGTCTAATATTGCTGCATACTCAAGTGTGCTAGCTTGCATTGCATGTGAATTGTTTTTACTGCTGTTTTAGCTACTTTAAGCCTGTTTCCTACCTTTCCTGTAACTGGTGTAGTCCAGATACAGATTTGCTGTATCCAGAGCCCCCAAGCCTTTCTGTGTTGGAGGAAGCCTTCTAGCTTATCAGTGAGAGTGGTAAGCACTAGGTAACCTGGGCAATCTCTTCCATCTCTCTCAACTTTCTGATTTGAAAGCCTGCATTTGCACTTGTTTCTGTCCTGTAACTCGTCTAGTGCAGAAACAGATTCTTAGTTTTATCACTTAAATTGCACTAAATAACCGACTAATTAATCTCAGCAGCTCTCATTACCTAGAGGAAAAAAGCTTTGGCTTACTTACTTTTTCTTTCTTGCTAGAGAAAAACAGCTCTTGTACTCAGTTTACTCACTTATCTAGAGGAAAATAGTTTTTTTATTCAGGCATGTCTAAGGGTCAGCTCCCAGTGTTCTCTCCTGTCTATCTGATGAATCTGGGCATCTTGGGGCAATGTAGAAATTGCCTCATGTACACAACCCTCTCCTCCTACAACCCAACACTACAACCTGTGAGAGATGCACTTATCTAGCCAAACTGGAGGTAAAGCTCTCTTCAACCAAGACTGAACTTGACAGTCAAGAGGAGAAGGTAAACATTTGCACCACACCACACTCATCACATTGTCTCACTAAATCTACACCACCAAAATCCACACATAGTAACACAAAAAGGCTCTCAATAATAATCTGTCTAAGCAACAGAGACCTCCAAAGCAGAAACGCAAGCAACCTCCATTCCCCAACACAACCCAAATGGCAGATAGCCCACATTCTCAGTGTGCCACTCAACCACAGCCAATAAGGCAAAACAACGTACCCAACACACTAGTCATAGGTGACTCTATAGTCAGGCACACTGATGTCCCACTCACCAGGCTAAACAAGGAGAAGGTTACTGTCAGCTGCCTGTTGGGTGCCAGGATCCGCCACAAAACCCATCACTCAGGTCACTCCACAACAAGTACAAATATGACTCTGTCATTGTCCATGTTGGTGTGAATGACCAGAGACATACCTCCTTGGACTACATGAAAAGAGACAATGAAGAGCTCTTCGATCTTTTAGCCCAGGCAGGTATGATCCTAGCCCTGAGTAGCATTCTGCCATTGCCCAAAATGATGCCGCAGCACAAGGACAAAATGATTGACTTCAACAATTGGCTAAGCTTCTGGTGTCATCCTAAGGGGATCCAGTATCTGTCTGCTTGGGATGACATGGTTGACAGACCACGATGCTTTGCCAGAGATGGCCTGCACCTGTCACCCCTGGGATTCCAGATACTGGCTAAGACTCTTTCTGCCCCTATAGTGCCTTTTTTAGGCAAGGTTCAAATGACAAATTCACCACCGTAACAGGAACAGGCAAGCAAAAACTGAGGGTAATGCTACTCAATGCTAGAAGTCTAAATCTTAAAATGCACTCACTCGAGGCACTCCTTAAAATGGAGAACATCGATATCTTTGCAGTGACTGAGACCTGGTTGAAGGCTCCAGAGACCACCCCTGCACTACCAGGCTGTAACTCATACCACACTTTTTGGCCATGTAACCTGGACCAAAACACCAAAGGCAGAGGTGTGTCCATATTCATTAAGGATATCCACACCTCCAGGCTAGTTGCTCAGCATAATGCATCCGAAATTATCCAAGTGCAACTAACTCTGGGCAAAACTGCAATCCAAATTGTAGCTTGCTACAGATCCCCCACCATGCCCCAGGATTCCTTGATGTACTGGAAAATATACCATTAACTGGGAAAACTCCAATGCCCTGGATCAACTTATCCACACCCCCACCAGGGGCAGCAATATCCTCAACCTAGTAATTAACAACATGAGTGACCGGTGTTCACACCTGAAGTCAACTCCTCGTTGGTCCTATCTGACCATAAGCTAATCACCCTTGATATCCACATCCCACCCCCACCCCCCATTAGGGAAACCATGGTAAAAAATTTCTCCAAAGCCAACTTCATGCTTCTTAAGACAGAAGTGGTTAACTTCATGACACCCATGCAGATGGACAATACAGTTACAACTGCTAAATCCTACACAAGTGCACTCTATAAGCACTTACATGAGTGCATAGATCATGCTATTCCAAACAGAACGAAGATGCTATCCTCCAAAAAAAGGAAGCCAATCTGGTGGTCCCCTGCTATAAACAAACTGTACAACAGAAGGAAGAAACTGTTACAAAAGAGAGTAAAATCCCTTGAGTGGAGGAGCTCCCTGGTCAGCCTCAGTAAGAAGCTGAGATCCCTTATAAGATCCTCCAAAGCTAGCTACGAAAACAAAATCACCACTAATTCTAAGGACAACCACAAAGCATTCTATAGCTATGTCAAGAATCTTGATGGCAACACACAGATCTGCTCTGATTTACAGCACAATGGCATGAAAATTACAGAACCAACTGATATTGCCAACATCCTGGCAGATAGGTTCAGTGCCACATTCTCTAAAGCCAAAAGACAGCATCCTTGGGACCAGACAACATCCAGCCTGGTCTGCAGACCATGGAATGTATCATTATGGAACTCATAAACAAGACATTGGTAACCTCCAAACGGCAGATCATGCCTCCTGAACCTGATCGACTTCTTTGAGGCAGTCACCAAAGCTGTAGATGTCACCACAGCCTATCTTGACCTCACCAAGGCTTTCGACACCATCTCCCATTCTGGAATTATAACTAAATGTACTAAACTAGGTACAAATCCCTACATCACAAGATGGGTTGCCAACTGGCTCACTGACAGAACCCACACTGTAAAAGTTGCAGACTCCAAATCTGACTTCAAACCAGTGACAAGTGGAGTACCAAAGGGTTCAGTCCTGGGACATCTCCTGTTTGGTATCTACTTCTCTGAAGTACAGGCTAACACAGAAGGCCTCTGGCTAACAGAGTTTGCAGATGACTGCAAACTAGGAGCCATAGTCAAGTCCCCAAATGATGTGGACATCCTACAGAAGGGACTCGCTGAAACAGATGCCTGGTGTCAGAGGCATGGCCCCAAGCTCATTGCCAAAAAGTGCAGTGTCATCCCCTTTGGTAAAAACTCTGTACCCACGAACTACCACATAGGCAGCAATCTACTTAACACCGAATGTGTGATAAGAGACCTTGGGACCAAGGTGGACAGTAGCCTCTCCTTTGATTGTCATATTGCCACAGTAGTCAGGAAGTCCTTCTATGTGGCACACATCATCATAAAAGAGTTCTCATCCAGGAAAAAAGAAGTCATTGTTCCCCTCTACTCGACACTCATTAGACCCATTATAGAGTACAATGCCCCTTTTGGAATATACCTCACAAGACATCTGCAGCAGCTGGAAAGGACACAGAAGTACCTCACAAAGAGGATTACTGGCCTCAAACAAATGCCCTACACTGACTGTCTCAAAAAACTCCAGCTTTACTCCGTAGCATATCGCCTATTCTGAGGTGATCTCTGCCTAGCATATAAAGCTATGTCAAACACAGAGCTGTTGGACATGCTACAACTAAAGAAATCCCAGTCCCTCCAAGCTACATGCTCTAGGGACCTAAACCTTATCACCACAATAAACAGAACATGCTGGAGGGATAGTTTCCTGTCCCAGAGACTTCCCATACCTGAAACAGGCTACCCATCTATGTCAAGCAAAGTTCTTCATTAGCACTTTTCAAGAAAATTCTTGATGTGTGGATGGGAAATAGGAAATACACCCCGGGGATCACGTCTGTGTCTCTGCTCAACAGTGGCACAGGAAAATAACTTTCTTGGGTGGCATAAACCAGGGAATCTTGTTGGCTAGGCTTACGTAGGCCCTTGGGCCGATAGCCTAGTACCTACCTATGAACCTATAAGATAAATATAAGTATAATAGGAAAGAAATGAACTATAATATTTAGGAATAAAAGTTTATCAAGATATGAGTAAGATTATTAATAATAGTTTTGAAAAATAAATTGAAAAAGTGTTACTTTTTATTAAAAAATGGAATGAATGTTTTGGGGGTGTGAGTGTAAAAAAAAAATGTGTTTTTATTTTTTTGAAGTTTCAAAACTTTGATCTAATGTTTAGGTCATTTGACGTTTTAAGTTTTGAAACTTGAAGCATATATATATATATATATATATATATATATATATATGTTTGTTTGTTTATATATTATATATATATATATATATATATATATATATATATACACATACATACATATATATATATATATATATATATATATATATATATATATATATACACATATATATGGGTCCCCTTCACATGGTCGACTCTTCAGAAAGTCGACTTTCATATGGCCGAGACCATATGATCAACTTTTGAAAAGCCGACCATAGGGAACCACTATCTCCGTACAGTATGGAATGGGAAAATTTCCCTCTTCTGCACTGTAATGTGATCTCAGAGTTGGTATATTTAAGTTACGGGTTGTGTGGGGGATTGGAGCCCCCCACTGGGGTTGCAGGGGGCTACAACCCCCTGCTAACAGTTTAAGGTGTTTGTTGTGTTTCATGTGTTTATTTTACGTGGTCGGCCATATGAAAGTCAGCCATGTAAAGTAGACCCATATATATATATATATATATATATATATATATATATATATATATATTTATATATATATATATATATATATATATATATATATATATATATATATATATATATATATATATATATATATATATATATATATATATATATATATATATATAAAACTTTAATACCTGACAAAAAACTTTTAAAGAAAATGGAAAAAAAATGTTAACTTCATTCTTAACTCTGTTATACTCTGGACAGACCCAAAGTACACTAATCAATGGAAAGCCATTCAGGATCAGATTATACTAAATTCTTATAAATTTATCAGATATGACAGATTCAAAATTTGTAACAATCATTTCATCTGGTTAATGAAATTTACCTCAGAAGGAAATTAATTTCAATTTTTAGACTCTGCATAAATGAAATCAATTCTTAAAACAGTTAAGAAGTGTGTTTTTAAAACTCCATTAATATCAAAATGGAAATTTTTGAGTTTTCCCATTGCTTACATATCTGGATTTAAGGAAACTCAGAATAATGTTAAAATGAATTTACTAAAAAGGAATGGATTAGTATTATGGTCTGATTGCTTCTAAAAAGTAAAAACGAAGCCATTAGAATATTTAAAGAAAAATTATAAGATGGATGAATCTATTAACCAGTTAATATTATCCATCAGAAAGAAATTAAATGACTTTTTAGATAATATGAGTGAAGAGGAACAAAATGCTATTCCCCCATTATATGAATAAATGAATATTATCATTGAAGGTAAATTGACCTACAAAGGAAGATTGTCCAAGTTATATAAGTTAATTATAAATAATAACATTTTTAGTGCAAAATTCTGCAATGTTTTAGATATTAATGGAATGAGTGTCTCAATAGTTAGTAAGAATAAAACTTTTTTACTTAAATCAGTCAAAATTCTTCAAGTTTATACTGGAAACTTTTAATGTGGAAATATATATAGAATGTTTGTTTCTCTGTATAAAATCTCTAAATATACCAAAATGACTTTTTCAGTTTGCTGGAGATGTAGTAAAATTGTAAAAGTTGATTGGATGCACATTTATGGATTGTGAAAAAATAAATTTATATTTGGAAGAGATATGTATGGTTTTAAGGGGTTATGGTCTGGTAATTGTTCTGTAACTAGATCAGTAATGCTAATGAATTTTCCACTTCCTATAATCTGCAAAAGCCAAACAACAAAAATACTGTGGAGTCTTTTGGCAGATGCTAGAAAAGATATTACAAACAATTGGAAATCAAACTCGGTTCCTACATTCAAAGAATTTTTAAATTTAACAGCAATATTATGTAAAACTAAAACAGAGGTGATCAGAATAAGATCTGTAAACCATACTAAAACTTTTAGTTGTTGGAATAGGCGTGAAATGTTGTTATTGAAATACCTAAACTCTTAATGTGTTAATTGTATAGCATCGTCTTGATTATTCAGTGTATTTCTAACACTGCATAACAGTGTTACTTTGAATCTGTTCCTTGCTGTGTGTGTGTGTGTGAGTGTGTGTGTTTGTGTGTGTGTGTGTATATATATATATATATATTGTAAATATGTTAAATTAATAAAAATGTTAACTAGATCAGTAACATGCAGCATATTTGTATTTATTAGGTTTATGTAAAAATGACTATTAATTGATTGTGTTTTGAATATACTAATATTCTAATATTCTGTATTGAAATATGAACATAAAATACCTTGACATATTCTTTATAAGATGAGTTAGATTTTGCAGCTATAAAAATAATTCTTCAAATGGATCTTTAAACAGCTAAAACAATAGCTTTAGTTTAACTGGTGGAGCACAGTTTGTAGTTTACAACTACATTAAGAGTAATATAATTCAATGTTTGCAACATGGTGGTACTTATCTATGACACCATACAATGTGTCTGCTTTACAGAGTAGAGAATGTAGTGAGAAGCAGATCCATGAAAATGTTTGTGTGCCAGGAAGGGAAAGGTATCTTGGGTGAAAAAAAACACTAAGCTATCTAAATCATAAAATGTAAGAAGTAAAACAATGTCCTGAACAGTGGAAGCATTTAATATTAATCTTTTTATGAACTTTGTAGGTTGCTGAAACTGAGTAAGGGCTGGGATCATGAATACAATGACAGAACTGGACACTAATATCTTTCAAATACTTGAAGACATACAGAAACGTCTTGAGAACATCAGACTCCATATAAGTATACTGAGTAAGACAGTAAAAAGCCTATTATCATAGGATCATGGGAAATTATTAGGCTAATTGCCCTAGGGCCCTTACAAGCCTAGCCAAGTTCTACCCTAATTTCCATGACCAGCACCTATTGCCCCTTTACAAGAGGGACACAGATAGAACCCCCCCAGGGTGAATTTACGGTTACCCATCCAATCGTACAGATTGCATTTGAAGAGGCAATGAGGTGATCTGTTTGACATGAAGTGGGAATCTGTTCCAAAGGTGCAGTAACCTCTGGGAGACAAATCTGTCCATTAAGCAGAATAGACAGTGATTACAGGTAATCCACATAGGACAGATGCTGAAGACCTTGAATTTTCCTTGTGAAGAACCTTTGTGGTCCCTCCAGTTGTTGCAGGTTCATGAAAAGGTACATATCAAATGGGGCACTGTACTTAATTTTTGGCCCGATGAGGGAATCTGTTCCAAAGGTGTAGTAACCTCTGGGAGACAAATCTGTCCATTAAGTAGGTTCTATTAATGTCACATGCCAGGTTAAGGTCTTTAGAGCGAGTAACCTGTGTACCGTTTGACTTGCAGAGATGCGACATTTCCAATAAAGCAGGGTCAGAGATTGCCTTGTATGCAAGGCAGAGATCACCACTGAGTAGTCTGTATGAAACAGAATAAAGTGACAGTGATTACAAATAATCCACATAGGACAGATGCTGAGGATCTTGAATATTCCTTGTGAAGAACCTTTGTGGTCCCTCCAATTGCTGCAGGTTCTTGAAAAGGTACATAGCAAATGGGGCACTGTACTCAATTATTGGCCTGATGAGGGAAGAGTACAGGGAGGTTATAACTTCTTTTTATCTGGAGGCAATGCCCTTACTTATGAGATGAGCCATATAGAATTCCCTTACCACTGTGGAGACATGGTAACCACAAATAAAGGTTGCTGTCAACCTGTGTGCCCAGATCTCTCACCACTGAGTGCATACTTAAAGTGTTGCTATTGATGTGGTAGTTAACAGGAACATTACCCTTACCGAAAGTGATGATAATATATTTTTTGCATTGAGTTTAAGGCCATGACTTTGGCACCAATCATTTGTTTGTGTACGACCCTCTTGTAGTATGTTGACATCATCTGGAGATTTTATGACCTCTCCCAGTTTGCAGTCATCGGCAAACTTTGTCAGCCACAGACCTTTAGTTTTTGCTTGTACTTCAGAGAAACAGATTCCAAACAGTAGAGGTCCCAGGACTAATCCCTGTGGAACATCAATGGTTACAGGTCTGCTGTAGGAGGTAGAATTGTGATTAGTGGGTTACCTGGTTAACCAATAAAAAGAAGTGCAAATAGTAAAGTTTTGTTTTGTTAACCATATTTAAGGATTGCCAGTTCCTCTGTACAGAGGGATAAAGCCTTGACTCTGACCCAGATGACAGCAGATTGATTAGTGAGCCACATACTTCTAGTCCTTTCAGCAGGGAGGATATTTATGACCTTTTATGCATTTGGGGAGGTGGAAAAACTAACAAAACATGGGTCTTCAGAGTATGTTTTGTGGAACACTAATTCCCCAAAAGCATGTTTGCCAAAACTGGATTGCCACTTCTTGGAAAAAATTCCACATATTCCATTTCTTTAAGATTTGTTGACCTGATACCTAGTTAACAAAATAAATGGAAAGGAGGAAGTAGGAAGCTTCCACCTACAAAGAGAGTGCAAAGGGACTAAGTTCCTGCAACAGAGCATGTCATACACTGCTGTCTAGGAAGTGAGGGCTTAGCATTTTCAATAAATGGTGTCTTTTAGAGTAGTGTTTTCAGAGAAATACAATTAATTGAACTGGCCTTTGTTGAACTATGCTTAATCCATTTTCTTAAAAAACATCCACTCCAGGCCTTTCATGTCTGCCACTTTACGTGTGGAATACTGTGCTGAAAAGCTGTGCCATTGCCATAGACTTGAAATAAGGAGAAATGCAGTAAAACACCAGCATCATCGTAAATAGTAAACCAGGGAGCATAAAAATAATATATGCCAAGAGTTTAGCCCATGTTTAGACAAGTCAGCACCCATACACACTTATGAAGGACATGGAATTTACCAAATCATCAAGAGCCAATTTGCGGCGTACATTCTGTGGTCTAAGTTCTCCTGTCTAGAGGATACTGTGGGACACAGATGATTCCCATATTGGTATATCTACATAACTCTTCCCCCAGTGGTACCAAATAGAGTCTGTGCTGCTGCCCATGGCTGCATTCACATTTGTGTGTGGGTGGCTCAGGTTGACATAACACCATGACCTCTTATAAAAATGAGAAAAAGGAGGGTTAATGATGCCAAACTGCCTTTAGCAAAAATCAGATTCTTTTACATATGTTGAGTTTGTTAAATTCATAGTGCTAATATTACTATTGGTTTCTAAAATTTATGGCAATCAAAGTAAAAATGGCTGCTAGACATAAATGTCTCAGTCTACAAATAAAGCAAGGCTGCATTACACAACAGTTCCAGGGTAAAAGCAGTCATTAATTCACATTGTCATGTCAGATTTGACATTTTCTTATTAGGTGATTCTTATTTAATGAACAATAAAGGAGCAACAAAAACTGCAAACAAGCTTCATATATCAACAAACCATTTCCTTGTTGATTAAGAAATACATTTACCCCTGCAGGGTAGAACAGGGAGTGGACAGATTCCAAATGAAAAATATGTAACATCCAAAATCTTGCACAGCATTTCAAATGAGCTTTTAAATAAACAATTAACTGAGAAATAATCAAAGCTTTTGTGGATGTTATGCAGCATTTACCTATAAGTGCTGGAGTTATGCCACCATAGTGAAACCCATGTAGTGTAACAAAGCACATATAGATAATTGCTGCCAACCTACATCCTAGGTGTTGGTTGTTAGTGTTATACTTTTTGATTGAATAATTTGTTTGCTTTTATAAATCCTGTGAGGTAGATGGTATAGAGGAGCACATATAAATGAAATAATCCGTGAAAATTTCTAAATATCCATTGATACTGAATCATATACTTAGAGTTTCTGTTAAATGTTTATTTTCTCTATGTAATCATGTTGTTTAACTCCATATCTATTGAAATTTAAGAGATTAAATAATCAAATTTAATCTATAATGATGTGGTTTGCCCTCTCCCATCAACAATGGTAGTCACACTGATCTTTATTTACGCGTTTGTCTACTTTGGTGTTCAGTGCATTCTTTCAATTGTTATTGGTTTGTTTTTCTTCTGTTTATCAGTTTTTGTGTCATACCACAGCAACACATGGCAGAAGGACTTGTCATTGAATTAGACTATAACTCTGATGGAACTGGAAATGTAAGAACTTCTACCTTTTTATTGAACAAGTTACATTTAGATGACAAGCCCTGGCTGCAGTTGAACTTTACTGATCTGTGAACGGAAAAAATCCCTGACTTAGAAAATTTTAATAATGCTCTGAAAGAGCTGGAAAATTGTCTCTATAAATTTAAGAGGCTACAATGGCAATGCCTGCATTTGGAGGTGTGTCTGCACCATCGAGTTATTCCAAGGGGTTTGAGAGTTCTCTGGATGCCCTCCTATGGAGAGACCTTTCCAGAACTGCTTAAATGATGGCAGAAATTAAATCTAGAAGTAAGTTTTAATTATATTAAATTACTCATCAATTTCTTTGAACCCCTGGAGAAAGATCTAATTAAACAAGTTGAAGAGCTACAAAGCGACATAGATTTGCACTATAAAGCTGACTTGTACACTTGTAGATTAGATAATCTGTACAACAAAATGTCTGCATATGATATGAAATTACAGTTTATTAAAAAGAAAAAAATTAGAAGGAGACTATACTGATTTTAAAATGGACATCCATTAGACAAACTAACTCCTCTAGTGAGGAAGTAGTTTCAGTGATAGTTCCATTTTTGAATGAACCTGGCAATGTGTCAACTTCAGATGAGCAGGACACACGATCACATGGTTTGACTGCTTCACACAATATTGATTCAAGTACTAAGAACTTTAGTACCAAATTGAATTTGAGATACCCCCTACCCCTGATCTTGGTGCAAGATATGAAGAGATGACATATACAAATGCCTGTGGGTGTGAAACCAATGTGGAATCACGGTGGGGAGGGGGGCATTCGCTCAGCAGGGGATGCAAGTGGAGGAAACATTCCACCAACCTCAATCCCTGGATGGTGAAGCACTAAATACATCCTCACTAGTAGTTAATATATCTCATTATAATCTTAACACTGAACATCTTACTTTGCTGGATAAATGACTTTTGTTTATTCCTTGCACTCCATCAAAAATGGGTGATATTATTTTAAATCTCAAGACTTTTGCAAAAAATATCATGCTGAGAACCATATATGGATAGAAAATGCACGACACTATTAACATCTTTAAGAAACCTAGCACTTTTGTACAACTGTAGATACATTCTTGAAAGTATGTGAAAGAGAACTTTTTATAAGATTGAATGAACAACACAGGAAGTGCTTTTACAATCTAACATGAGATGAGAGAAGTGCATTAAAAGACCTGCAGCATGTCACAGATATCAAGATCTGTCCAGCCGACAAAGGAGGTGCTGTCGTTGTGATGATCCACTATATCTACGAGGACAAGATCCACTCTTTATTGAGTGATAAAGAGACTTGCACTCTCATTTTAAGATGGCAAACTGGGAAGATTGTCAAGACAGTGAGTATCTATGGGTACACTTTGCGCCAATAGCTACACTAATCTGTTCATAGCAAAATGGGAGAATCTACATGTTCTGAATAACAATAGATTTTCAGACTGCATTCAGTATTATAAGTGTTTTGTAGATGATGTTTTTATTCTCTGGCATGGCACTCTAGAACAGTTAAAAGATTTCATCACCTATTTGAAAACAACTACACCTTTCCTTACGTTTATCATGAGTTAGCTCGTTCTATAGCTTTCCTTGATGTATGTGTATATCTTACCCATGATGTAAAGTTTAACACAAAATTATATCATAAAGAATGCTGGAAAAACAAGTTACTTGAATGCTCCAGCATGCATCCAAGTCATATTTATAAAAATGACTACCCTACACATTACCGAAACACTTCATCAACTTTCACATGACCGAGGTGACAACACTGACAGGACATAGCACCTACCGCTCAGAACACTGACAGGAAACTGATGGTAAGGAAGTGCTTGGCCAGCATATCCCTTGCCCTTACCTCCATGGTAGTGCAATCTTGGAGTTGGTATATTTAGTTAGGGGGGGTGGGGGGCGCACCCCCACCACACACGGGTTTGTTTTGTTTGCTGCCATTGTGTGCTTGTCAGGTTGGCCAACAGGTTACTCACCGTCAGTTTCCCATCAGTGTTCCAAGCAGTCGGTGTTGTTGGCTTGGTCATGTAAAAGTTGGTGAAGTGGTGTTTCAGTAATGTGTAGGGGACCCATAAAAACATACTAAAAGGACAGTTTCTGAAAACTTCACATCTACAAACAGACAAAAAATATTATGATGAGGCAATGTCAACCTTCAGTAATGATTTTTTGACAAGGGGCTACAACATATGAAGTCCAGTCGATTATTCAACAGACTAAAGACCTTAGATCCACCAAGGAGAAACCTTACTTTTCCAGGAAGAATCCAGGTACCTCCGACACTTTTATTACCAAGAATTTCTACTGACAAAGCGCTTAAGCTCACTCTCACTTACTGTAGTGATGTGAGCTTAGTATGTAACATTGTCAGAAAAAATTGGGCAATTTTAACTATAGATGATGAAATCAAGAAAATAGCTGAACAACCTTCTCTTTGCTTTAGAAACACCATAACTTGAAAAAAACAACTTTGTTATGGTCCAAGATAAGGTTTATGGATGTGGTGAGAGAGGGCATGCAGGTAGTTGGTGTGACAGAGCAAGATGCAGATGACAGGAAGAAATGGAAACAGTTGATCTGCTGTGGCGACCCCTAACGGAAGCAGCCGAAAGAAGAAGAAGATTGTTGAAATTATAAAATTAGTCACTGATAGTACCATGTACTTGTTTCATTTAGGTTTCTTTGTTTTATTATTTGTAGCAGTTTTAGTTTGGTTGTTTTGTAAACTTATTGTTCAGTGTTATACTTTTTGTTGCTTTCACTGCCGGTGCTTTGTTGTTTGGTAGAAGGGGGCATGGAGATTCCTCCTGTTATATTTTGTATTGCAAAGATTAGATGATATATTATTTGGAGGTGAGATTATGTACTAAATCTCTTGATTTGTCATTTTATATTTAGTTTTGTTTACATTATGGATTTTTTCAGTATTTCTCAGAACTGGATAATGAAGAAGGTCTGACAATATGAGTGACATTGTATATTGCCTCTGATTCATTTTATGTATTTATCTGTTGTTTTCTATCTACAACAGAAGCTAGTTTTAAGGCCCTAGTTTGGTTTAACTGCTCTTTTTGCCATTCAACAGGAACCTCATTCAATTATACACAACTTCTGAAACGTTTCTCTGTACATCACATCTACCACCTTTATACATAACCCCCATCCCCCAAAATATGAAAATTCATTGCATATTAGCACAAACTGTTGGTTTGTCCACTCTGCTGGAGAGACTGCCTTCTGCAGTTCCATGAATATATAGGTGTCTGCTTAACATAATGTGGGATATCTGTGTCAGAGAAGAGAGATGTCAGATTAGGTCCTCGTTTTTTGGCTTTTGCACTCTTTAAGTGCAGCATCACGTAAATAGATGTGAACTAAGACTTCGACACTCCCAGCTTGCATTCACTGTATTTCTGATAAACAGAGAAACAACCACACTGGATTCAGTAACAGTCCAAAACAGATACAGCAGATGCTTATGCACACTAATGTGTCTCTGTAGGACCTGAAATTATGGTCTTGGCTACCCGATGCCTCATCTTCTGGTCTGTGCCCTACTTTTTTCTTGTCCTGCAGTCAGTATTCATGCCTCTTGAATGTTGGGTGATCAGTGTTTCTAATTTGTGGTCTCTGGTGCCTCACTGGTTTTTCATTCATTCCTGGTTATACTCCTATACCTTACATCAAGCATGCTGAACTCATCTATTTGGCCATTGACTTCCATTTTCATAGGTTCGTACGTCCATAGTTCTTTTTTATGCTTACTGCCAAAAGAGACCATCAAGACGCTCATCCAGATCATCCAGTACTGATGGAAAATACGCAGTGCCCCCAATTAAATAAGCTGTCTTTATATTTTCCTGGCAAAAATTTGTGATCACCCATCCAGTCATCCAAACAGGTTTTAAAGGTTGCTCGAAATAGCAGAAATAGGGTATACACTGAGATAGGTATGTGTCATGTCACCTGGTTTTGTGAATGTGATAGTGTAGGATTAGGTCTCTAGAACAGGTGTTTGCTTTACCACTTGCTCTAATTAGGTGAAGGAGTTCAAAGAGTGCTGAGTCGTTCATAGCACTAAAAACAGATCACCTCTCAAGAGTGAGTCTATGGCATTAATTAGAATGACAGACCTTTTAGTCAGTTAGACTAGCTAGGGTAGTGAGACCCCCATGACCTTTTTGGTGAGGAAACTTTGAGGTCTCATGGTGTGGTGTTCATGCTGTTTAAAACTGTTGAAACACTCTGTAAGCTTGCTTTAAGTACATTATGTCATTGAAATACAAGTGTTGCACAAATTTTTTCCTATCAACCACAAACTTAGTGGTCAGTTGCATATTTAGTTATTTTGTCCTACATTTTCAAGGTCCACTGGTACTTCCAGGCTCCTATTTAAGGAGAACCTACAGTTTGTTTTAAGAATTTCTGATGAAGTCCCTTTAATTGTTGGATGAAAGCACTTAAACTTTGTTTTCAATAAATAGTATTGTTTTTTCCTGTGAGCCTGCATCTAGTGTATGATTTGTCATATAGTTTTGCACATATATCCATACTGGTATCCTTGTTTCATTCTTACTTTAAATTTCATTTTCTTATGTCAAATTCAACCAACAGTGCAGCTATTATGCATTATAGTCTTGCTTGTTTGCTGGCAAACTTGTCTTTGTTCTAGGCAGTTTGAGTTACAAAATGATGCAAAGAAATCCAGTAATTTCACTGGGTGAGAGTTTATGCTTAATATTTCATTTAATCTCAGAATTGCTACTACATTTATATTTCCATAAATCCCTTAGAATTATCGCGTATTGCAAACAAACCACTTCAGAATGAGAATATTATGATTAATAACGTATTTCCACAGAGCTTTAAGATCATGTGGGTGCAAGACATGAGCTTTATTAATCCATAGGCTGCTCATTTATTAAGCATTCAGACGAAGCAGTGTGTGCATGAACACAACCTCTCTCCTGCGGTGACTCAAAGTATATTATCATGGCATGAACTTTGACCCCTCTCAAGGGTGCTCTGGTTACAGAACAGCACACATCCCTGGAGTGCTTATCTGTCATAATTTCATCATTTATTTATTTATTTACCCTGCTTTTTTTTTTTTCTTTATCCTGTTTGGTTAGTACACTAAATGAATGAGATAAAGGATCTAAATCATTTATTAAAGAAACATAAATCCTTCTGTAGAAACATGCAGTCTCTCTTTCCTGTACAGACCTTTATTTTTCAGGTAGCTCTACAGCGAATGAAAATATACTCTTCATAGTTATGTAGTCTGCTCCATAAATATGCAATGTAGAGATCCAAACTGCTCACTTTACTGTGACCAAGTCACACCATTCAGAATGGTGTGACTTATCAAGGAAAGATGTTGTGATGGATAATGTCCATGATAAGTCACACCATCGAGAATATTCTGAAGCTGGTCATCTGCATGAGATCTTCCCACCCTAATCGTATAGAAAAATATGCGAAGCAGCATTTTCTAAACAACTATGCTACAGGCATGCACACCTGTGTTTTCTTTCAGCTGCAAATGATGCGTCATGATGAAGCTCAAACATGCCTTCCATCTAACCTAGTGGTTCTGTATACATATCCATTGAGTAAAACAGTCTTCAACCAGCTTGCATTTACACAAAAAGATCACACAAAAGCTTAAAGTGACCCTGTGTGGCTATCCTTAGTGCCAGGTTTAGTTACAAAAACTGTTGATAGAACAGAAAAGTATCAAATAATATATGCCATTTCAACAGAATCCTGGCATTAAACTGTTTTCCATCTTTGTTGTTCAGTAGCCAGCATGTGTAGCAGCATTTTATATGCCCTGCCAGTCCCATGTGCTGACCAATACTATAAAACAGCATAGACTATTCATACCTCTCCACTGTAAAGATTTTCTCAGAATGTCCCGATTTTTTGCCTCATATTTTTGGTCTGGTCCTCAAAAAATATGTTTTTTGACAAATCACAGGGATGATCTAAAGATTAAAGTCACTAAATAATGGCATGCATTTTAATTTCAGACGTGATATCCTTCATAAAAATGCATGCCAACACAAATCCTCTTAGTCTAACAAGTTTCTAACAACTTCCTAAGTTTATAAGAGCAATATTTAAAATGTGTCCCTGTTTTTATGTCAGACTTTGTCCAGATTTCTTGCTCTAAGAGGTTGAGACTTATGAGCGTAGTATGTTATACTCCTGGCTATCTAGCATTGATTTAGTAAGTCTTGTATTTAAATGTTGCTAGTGCTTTTCCTGCTAAGCTTTTCATTACAGTACCAGACGAAGATTGTTGACTGAAGTTTTCCTGTTTAGCCAGCTGCAGTTGCCAAGAGACATTATAAACATATGAAAAGATCTGGCTGCAAATCAACTCCATACTGATTGTGAAAACCTAGTTAGGCCACCTATTAGCTACCCCAAGGCAGTTTAATCTTGCCAAAGAATTCCATCTGCTTGAATAAGCTCACCGTTAAGGAAGTTGTACAGCTATTCAAACAGAAAAAAAAAACTAAAATTTGGATTGTTAAGTAGATTAAACTGACATTTTTGGAATGTACCTATTGTTGTGAATATGACAAACTGGACTGAATGCACAGGTAATATATTTCACAATAGTGAAATTATTATGATCTGTAGTCTTAAATGAATATGTCAATTTTGTTCATATAGATACACACTTGAAAAGCCTAGTAGTAGCTCATTTTAAAGGTATACGTCATTGCATTTGTTCTTTTAGAAAATACTAAACACAAAAAAAAAAAAACTAAATAGATATTTTCACCAGATATGAACCACATCTTAATCCCAAGAAAATCATGAAGTCATATTAGATTTCTAGCAACTTGACTGCCAGCCTCTTAACTTGTGGAAGTAATTAGAACCTGTCTACAGTATACTAATCTAATAAAGTTATACAGTCCTTTTAATGCCTTTCTGCCTGCGTGAAAACATAATTCAAGTCACTGCAGTTAATATATGGGGGAATGTTTGCTCTATCCAGTTCTAGCATTCTTTTTCTTTCAACTTTTCCCAGTTCTGATGGGTGCAAAATATTACTGTTACTTATAGCATGCAGCTGTGACATGAGTTCAATCTATTTTGCCTCTTCAAGACTAAAAAAAATGTGAATGGGATGAATTCATAAAGAAATGTTTGCAGTATGGTATAACCATCTAATGCACTTACTGAAATTACCATTAGCTGATGTACTTACAATACTCCAGTGCGGTTCCTAAGAAATACAGTTGAGTACAGGAACAGTCAAGTCAGGCTGGGCCATTCTTACAAACACATTGAACATGTTTTATGCAAGGTAGTTTGCATTCAAAGATTTATTTCACTCATTGCTATAACTTGGGTTTAAATGTTTGGGGAAATTCTCCAGGTAGGCTCAGGCAATGAGCACTTGTACAGTACTATACTTTCAATGTAACTTGTCTGGTGTGAATTGCTATTATTTCTGACCTGTTAAGGGCAACACAGTGGCACAATGGATAGGATTGTTGCTCAAAGCAAGAGTGTTCCTGGTTCAGTTCTTGGCTGGGATGCCTTCTGTGTGGTGTCTACATGCCCTCTCTGTGTTCGTGTGAGTTTCCTCTGGGTGCTCCGGTTTCCTCCCACATTCCAAAGACATGCAGTAGGTGGACTGGACACTCTAAATTGGCCACAGATGTGAGTGTGCATGTGAGTGTCTGGTGTGGAAGAACTACCATGGCAAGGCTAGCCACTCAGTGATGTAAACCTTGGCTCTAGATGATTGTCACTGTTGAAGTGACACCCCGACCCCATCTGCAAAAATGGGAAAAGGGGTTGTGGATGGATGGACCTCTAAACAT
The DNA here is from genome assembly GCF_019279795.1 of Protopterus annectens. NCBI lineage: Eukaryota > Metazoa > Chordata > Ceratodontiformes > Protopteridae > Protopterus > Protopterus annectens. Next base: position 509,568,906 of record NC_056747.1, on the reverse strand, counting down.
AATTAAGTGGAAAAGGCAATAAAGGTGAAACTTTGAAATGAGACTAGTGAACAAGGCAACATAAAGAAAACATCAGGTACATGACCATGTTATGATATAATTGAATGACAACTGTAACAATTAAAATGTCATGACGGACACATCTTCCTTACTTTAAGTAGAAAAAAGAAGCAAATGAAACAAAACTTTTGCTAAATTGAGCCTGGACAACTTTCTAATGGCCAAGAAACTACCAGGATGCTGCGCAAACTATGAAGTGGTGCATTGTACCTCTAATATTTGCTATGCTAACTGCCTGCACTCACCATTAACCTTGGCACAGTGCCATCCTGTGGCAACAGTATTGTGTGCCTAACACTGGGATTAAGGCTATTGGGTTCCCTACTGCTCTCTAGAAGTTAGTACTTAGCTGACCACACACCCGCAGAACACAAACTCCAGTAAAAGACAGAGTGTGCTGGCAGTTGCTGGTGCAAACAGCAGTTATAGAGATGCGAAAGAGATTTATGACTGCTTTGTCTGGTTCTACACTAAAATACATGTCAACATACAAAGTCATATATGAGTTAATTCTTTATATTCAGTTATAAATGCAATGATAGGGAATACGTCTACAATTCTAAACTTGGGCAAAATAGACAAGGACGTAGAGCAGACCCCAACAACATACAATCACTACATCTGCTTTTATCAGCCACAATCAGTGGTGCATTCAACTGTTTCAGAATATCACTTCAGCTTGACTTCCTCATAGAGCCTAAATATACAAACTCCAAGCTACTGTTATCGTTTTCATCTTGTCAGTTCACTCAGATACTTTCTGAAAGGGTATGTGCTGAAAGACAGATGCTTCTGCCACTGCTACTGCTATGACACACACCCCCACACACACACAAAGATGCATGTATACAAACATACTTTGCTCCCACCTCTCTCTCTCTCTCTCTCTCTCTGCAACACACACACACACACACACACACACACACACACACACACAGACACACACACACACACACACACACACACACACACACACAAAGATGCATGTATACAAACATACTTTGCTCCCATCTCTCTCTCTCTGTAACACACACACACACACACACACACACACACACACACACACACACACACACACACACACACACACACACACACACACACAAAGATGCATGTATACAAACATACTTTGCTCCCACCTCTCTCTCTCTCTCTCTGTAACACACACACACACACACACACACACACACACACACACACACACACACACACACACACACACACACACACACACACACACACACAAAGATGCATGTATACAAACATACTTTGCTCCCATCTCTCTCTCTCTGTAACACACACACACACACACACACAAAGATGCATGTATACAAACATACTTTGCTCCCATCTCTCTCTCTGTGTAACACACACACACACACACACACACACACACACACACACACACACACACACACACACACACACACACACACACACAAAGATGCATGTATACAAACATACTTTGCTCCCATCTCTCTCTCTCTCTGTATATTGCAGCTCATGCTGAAAGGAAGGAACCACAGCAAGCTAACATATTAGTAGTTGTTATTATTAAACACTCCTTGTCCTCTACACATTTCAAAGGTCAGCAGTGATTATATATAAACAAGAGAATAATGCCACTTCCTTGATGAGTAATGTCTAAATTATCTACATAAACTTTATGTTGGAAATAGAAGCATAATGCCCACTCTGTCCTTCACATACATAATCCATTTAAGGGAGAATTAACATCCTCAACACACTGCATAGCAAGCACCCTGATATATAGAAATAAATGGTGCCATGTTGTTGCTGTATACCTATTCAGCTGAACTGCTTAAGCACTACTGTTTGTCAGGGGGTTGCTTGTCTGCTTTACATAATGCACTTGCTCATTGTATAAATGGAAAATACTAAGTGGCTTGAGGAACATGTCCTCCACCCCCCTATAGTTAATAATAATTTATATGTCCTTACTTTCACTGAGATGGTTTATTAAGGCAACTAACTGAAGAACTCCCATGCAGCAAAGCATAAATAAATGAACATAAACTCATGTTCAACAGACTGTAGCACTTCCTGTGATAAAGTAAATGTTAGTCGTATCTTCTAAACCCTCAGTTATGCATTGCAGACTAAGAAAATACGAATCAAACTGCTCCTGCAGTTTGCTAGCATACTGCCAAGGTTATGTATGTGCACTGTTGTTATTATTATGCACCGTCACCTGATACCCAGCTCATTGAAGAAAGCTATGTCAACCATTTCATACTGAAAATCAGGTGTAGCAAAGGTCAGATATACAAAAATACATTACTTTATGTGAAGGACAGTCCTCACTCACCCACCCTTGCAAGGACATGAACCCTTCCTTCCCAAATTGTTTTTTTACCAACTTTAAGTTTATTACCACTCAGGGAAAGATTAAATTCCTATCTGCTTAAAAGCTTCATCAAAAAGATTGCTTGTAACATGGAAGACAGTGTTGTCAAAGTGTTTGGATTTTTAAAAGTATGGCTTGATATACCATACTTCAAAATATACTTATGCCCCCATGCTAACAGCATATCTGCTGTGTCTACTTGTATAGCTTGTACAGATGGAGTCTGGCATGGCATGCATTTCCTAGTGAATGGCAGCAGTTAGATATCATGAACTGTGCAACAGCAGCATGTGTTTCTGCCATAGGATGCCCTCTCTAATGAGAAAATACCCTAGTTAGAAAATTTAAAATATATAAATAAATACCCTCACAGAACTCTGAATATTATCTACACATTTGCTGGCTCCAGCTGTACTTGCTGAACTCCAGGTATTTTAGCATGTGGCTGGTCCCTGCTCAGTGCCTCCCTCACCTCCATAAATCACTGTAGGAAGTCTATTCTGTATGGATTGGGGCAGTGGGGAATTTTGCATACACCCTTCACTAATGAGCCTCAGAGTGACAGAAGGTTGTGTATAGCTGCTATGCTACTGTGATCCCTCAGTGAACCATGTCTGCAAACTATCATACTGAACCTTTTGTGTACAAATACCCTTGCACTCTGGTTTAAGCTATTCAAGAATCGAACTCAATGAGAATTTACTGACAACTACATTTTGTATTCCTATCTAAAATAAAGTAGAAAATCAAAAGATAGAATCACATTTGGTAGAAAAGAGTTAAAAAAGACAAAAAAATGCATAAATGAGTGAATGCTCATTTGAGAGACTCACACATGATTGAATGTAGTTTTATACAGTGTAGGTAAGCAGGAGTGTGCACGAAAATGAATGTTTGAATGAAAAAGTACTGATTGTGAAGATGTACAAGACTGTGTTACAGCAGGTGTTGTGAAGATGCAAGTATCTGTGAGTCAGGGTTTGAGTAAGTGTTAGATACGAGGATAGTGTCAGTGTTGTGCATGCTTTGTGACATCTGTACTCTATGTCCTGTTGTTTAGTCTAGTGGTGCTGCTAGGGAAAGGGTTTCTAGTAACATGGATTTAGGGTTAATGTTAGGGTTAGCACACATTAGTATGAAGTCCCCAGCACCACCTTACTCATGTGTGCTAACCCTAACCCTACCGATGCTCCTGCACCTAACCCTAACCCCATGCATTACATTAGCAAAAAACCCTTTCCCTAACAGTATCACTACCATGATGACACTTGATCTTTGTTTTGTAGCTGTGGTTTACTGACATACATTTTTTTTAGTGGAAGAGACGTATTCAGTGTTTTGTGATTCATTTTTATGAGTCCTTCAGTGTTTTGTGATTCTTTCTTTTTGTTCTACCATTTGTGACACTCTCTCTCTCTTATAGGTTTATAGGTAGGTACTAGGCTATCGGCCCTAGGGACTATACAAGCCTAGCTAAAAAATGTACCCTGGCTTTCTCCACCCAAGAAAATTATTTACCTGTGCCCCTGTCGAGCAGAGCCACAGAAGTGATCCCCGGGGTGAATTTCCCATTTCCCATCCAATCATCAAGATTTTTCTTGAAGAGTGCTAATTAGGAGCTCTGTTTGACATAGATAGGTAGTCTGTTCCAGAGTATGGGAAGTCTACAGGAATCTATCCCTCCAGCATGTTCTGTTTATTGTGGTGACAAGGTTAAGGTCCCTAGAGCGTGTAGCTCGGAGGGATTGGGATTTCTTTAAGTGGAGCATGTCCAACAGCTCTGGGTTTGACATAGCTTTGTATGTTAGGCAGAGATTACCCCTGAGTAGGTGATATGAGATGGAGTAAAGCTGTAGTTTTTTGAGACGGTCTGCATAGGGCATCAGTTTGAGGCCAGTAATCCTCTTTGTGAGGTATTTCTGTGGTCTTTCCAGTTGTTGCAGATGATGTCTTGTGAGGTACATACCAAAAGGGGCATTGTACTCTACAATGGGTCTAATGAGTGATGAGTAGAGGGGAACAATGACCTCTTTTTTTCTGGATGAGAATCCTTTTGTGATGAGATGAGCCACGCAGAAGGATTTCCTGACCACTGTGGCGATGTGATTATCAAAGGAGAGACTACTGTCCACCTGTGTCCCAAGGTCTATTATCACATTTTTGGCATTAAGTAGACTACCAGCTATGTGGTAGTTCATGGGTACAGAGTTTTTACCAAAGGAGATGACAATACACTTTTTGGCATTGAGCTTCAGGCCATGGTTTTGACACCAGGTATCTGTCTCAGTGTCTTTTGAGGTTTCTTCCTTTATTACCTTTCATGATAAGCATACACACACAAATATACATATATATATATACATATATATATATATATATATATATATATATATATATATATATATATATATATTAATACCAGTCACTCCTTGTGATACCCAAAACAAGATTACTCTAGATGGCTAGTGTATCCAACTCTTTTCTCTCGTTGTAAGTACTGCAGGCTCATTCATTATGATACTAGTTGCATTCTGAACAGACCCTCTCTAACTACCATGTTAATTTCATGCAAAGTCACACTGTCGGTGTGTGAAATTAGAATGTTGAAGGTGTAGGGTTGCGTCATCTGCCATTGACACAATATGTTGTCTGTAATGAAGTGAACGACCAAAGCTCATTTCTATAACATTGAGCTTTATGGCAATTACTGAGTGAAAGTTGGAAATGTATCAAAGTCTTGGCTTTTGCAAAAGCAAGACATTGCCCTCCAAAACCAGACATGACATAAAGAAGGTGCTCTCCTTTCAGAATATGAACATGGTTGAAGGACTGATGTCCTGTTTCTGCTGAGGCGCAGTGAACACCATTAGTTTAGGTTGTTTGTCTTTTGTTTTTGTCTCAGTAGTTATTGTTGAACTTCTTCACTGAAATGAGTTTCACCAGATGATGACACACACTGTTATCATGGAGAAATTATCCTAAAAAGCAAGAAGTACTTACTGGTTTTGTTTCTTTATAAATTCCCCTACTGACCTCACACCCAGAGCCTACCTATCACACAAAGTACTGTACATTCAGGCCTCTACCAGCAAATCCCTCAATGTATTTGCTTACGAATTCTGGACAAATCCATTAATTATGGGGGGGGGGGAGCACAGGGCAAAGGCCCAATCAAGGACACATTATAAATATTACTCTTATTCACTTAAAAAATGTTAATAGAACAACATGTTTCCATCAACATGCATTTTCTGAGGAATAATAAATGAGAAACTATAAAGTCTGGCATTACTGACTGACTGTAATATTTAGTGGTTTACCAGAAAAAAATAAAAGTTTTATGGGAGAGAGAGAGAGCAAAAAATACATGCATATCTTTTCCAGCCATATCACAGGTCACAAGGATTACATGTAGAGATAATTTAGAGCAGTCACTAAGTGTCATGTTTTGACAGATGAGAGGAAATCAGAATGCCTTAATGAAACCCATATGGATGTATGGAGAATATGTAAAACCCACATAGATTCTCCACTTTTCTAAAAGACACTTCAGTCTAAAATTCATCCCTATTTTCTAACTTTGTCTGTTTGCCTGTCAGATTTTGTATGCAACTCTGAAACTATGATTCTGTTTTTTCCACTTTCAGCCAAGTGAATCATTTTATCTGTCTACCTTTGCCTTCCTCCCTTAGTACACACACCTCATACTCCTCTTCTCTGGGATTATTTTGCTCCTATCTGAGATTGCACCAAGCACTTCTGTACTATATTGCTGACTTGGTAACCTTCTGTCACAAGTCTTAGTGATCATAAGTTATTTCACATCATAGTACTTTTTATGCCTACTATTCCACAGTTACATCTTGTGATTGTATTTCTTAGCAACCAGTCATAAACCCAATGTCAGCAAGAGAAGCAAAAGAAAACACATTACTTCTTATTCAGCCTTCATAGTTAGTTTGGTCTTATTTACTTTTAAGACAGTAACCAGAGTAGTACACAAAACCAGATGGTTAATTTGACCTATTTTGGTTTGAAAACTGTGTTGAGCACTCAACAACAACTGACCATGGTGGGAGTGTGAGCAGCTAATACTGTGAACCATAAAAGAGGTGTGAAGCTGTATTTAATAACATTACTGCACTACCCACTAGGGTATATAGCCACAGTGGTGCAGCGGTAGCGTTGTTGCCTCACAGCCAGAGGTTCTCCCATTCGATTATTGGCTGGAGCGCCTTCTGTGTGGAGTATGCATGTCCTCCCCGCGGTCGAGTGGTATTCAAAAGACATGCGTGAATGGGCATGTCTTCAATGAAGGTTGGGCATCGGGCTGGCACCTCAGCACCATAAAAATCTACTGCCAGTCATTAGTGGACCAGAGTTCCGCTGTGGCGACCCCTAACTGGGAAAAGCCGAAAGAAGAAAAACAACAACTGCACTAGCCACTAGGGTAGTGCATGGTGGAAAATGTCCCTCTCCAGTTACAAGATGTTTAACTACTACACCAGACCACCAGTAGGAAAATCTCTTGCATTTTGCTGTAGGGTATTTTAGGCAAATCTTAGAGCCACATAAGACTTAATGACCCTGTTGTAACCTAGTGTAGGGCTCCCTGAGAGAGCAGGGTCTTGTTAGGCCAACTGGGTCTAATTGACCTAACACCCACCCTGCATCATGGATCAAAACAAATGTTCTGGCCAAAGATTCACAGAGTAGACAGCTCAGTCTGAGCTACTTGTGGATTTAACCTGACTCAAATTCAAATGAAAATAGTTATCAGCCTGTGACTAGAGAGGCTGTTTGGGACTGAACCTAAATGGCATAGTGTCTGTACAGACTATTAAGCCTTGCACATATTTAATATAGATTTGTAAATACTGTGCTGAGTGAAGTGGGGTACCTGTTTGGTTTCATTTCTCTTTGGACCAATAAACCACATATATATATATATATATATATATATATATATATATATATATATATAGATATATATATAGATAGATATAGACATAGATATAAATTTGTGCTTTCAGTGAGATCTATGAACTTGTAATATATCTATGTCTATATTAATCTCTCTCTTTCTCTCTATATATATAGAGAGAGCGAGAGATAGATAGAGGTTCATATGTATGTACTAGGCTAACAACCACCAGGGCCTTTATAAGCCTACCTGCGCAACCCAGCCCAATTGTGTTCCCATGTAACTTGGCCATCAGTTTGGCGGGGTATGTTAGTTAAGAGGTTATTAAGGGTTTTATATGTGTAGTGGTGAGTGAGGCTATGTAAGTTAAGGAATATTTACTGTCAGCCTCTGTCCATCAGAGACACGGGTTCCAGACAAGGGATGAATTTATGATTTCCCATCCAATGGTCAAGGTTACTTTTAGATAGGGTTAGGGATGGACTCTGTTTTACATGGACGGTAAGTTTATTCCAAAGTGTGGGGATCCTTTGAGATACCTATGTGTCTCACCAGGTCTATATTAGATACTTGAACGTTTGAAAGTTCGACTACCATATGGTCGACACCATATGATCAAACTTGCAGAAGTTTGTATATCTAATAAAAAAAAATAAACTACACAAAACACTGACCTAAATGCTCTAAGCAGAGCGGCAAGCCCCCTGCATCCCCCACACCCCCGCTCTTTAAATATACCAACTCTGGGACCGCGCTACCGTGCAGAAAGGGAAATCTTCCCATTCCGCTCTGTACAGAGATCTCCGTTACAACATTCGAACATTCAAAAATCCAGTCATATGGTGTCAACCATATCAGATTCGGAATTTTGAATGTTTGAGCATTTAATATAGACCCTGTCTCACCAGCATGTTTTATTAAACTCTCTCTCTGATACCCTCCCTGTGGAAAAACATTCATGAGCACTCACCCATCTACCTACATAACTGAATGAACTACTTCAAACTTCAACAACACATCTTTATTCCTCCCACAAGAAGGGCATCAGAAAGAGAGAGAGTCTTCTAGATCTGCTAGCTAAAGTGAGTTTATTTGCACTAATCCTTTGCACTGTTTCTTGTTAGTCCTGTCACCTTCTGGGTCATGGGGTGGAATACCAGACTTGTCTCAAGACTTCTGGATTACCTCTCTTTTCTTACCTGTAAGTTGGATGCCGGGCTACATGTTTGTCAAATGCCAGATTACTGTCTACATACATTCCCAGATTCTTAACTACTGGGTCAACTCTTAGGGGTGTTTTATCAATGGAGTAATTAACCTAGGTGGGCATTTTCCCAAAAGGCACTATAATGCACATTTTGGCATTGAGTTTTAATTCGTGGCTTTGGCACCAACCATTTGTCGGTGTTAATCTCTCTTTTACAATGTCAGCATTGTGGGGGAACTCTATAATAGCTACCAGTTTGCAGCCATCTGTGAACTTGATGAGCCAGAGGCCCTTGACATTAGCCTTGACTTCTGAGAAGTAGATGCCAAACAGGACAAGGTCCAGCACAGAGCCCTGAGGCACTCTGCTTATGACAAGTCCCTTGGTGGAGGTGATCTCACCAATACTGACTTCTTGGATCCTATCTGTGAGCCAGTTATGCAGGTTTGCATGTCTAATTCGGTGAGTTTGCCCACAATACCTGAGTGGGGTATTGTATCAAATGCCTTAGCCATTTCACCATTATCCATTGCTTTGGTAGCCTTCTCAAAGAAATTCACCAGGTTAAATAGGCAAGACCTTCCCTTGACAAAGCCAAACTGGGGTAGGTTCCATTGGTTGTAGGTTGACAATGTCTTTTTTGATCATTTCCATGAAAATATTTTCCATAGAATTTGTTAACTCAAATGTCCTAGAACAAATTTTTCATACCCCGACAAGAGAAACAAACATGCTAGATCTGGTCCTCACTAACACGTCAAACAGATGCACAACCACAACTGTCGGACCCTCATTAGTTAAATCTGACCACAAACCAGTTACCTTCAATTTGACACTAACACCCGAACTCACAAAGGGTGAAATCAAGACTAAAATATTTCACCAAAGCAAACTATACCCTCCTAGATGAAGGTATAAATGCATTCAGAGCCCCAACCCCACCTGGAAGTGGTAACAACACCAAAGTTCACACTAAAGCCCTGTACAATCACTTGCATAAATGTATAGACTCGACTGTACCAGAAAGAATCAAAGCCAGAGCCTCAAGTAAAAACAAGCCACCATGGTGGACATCCAGCATCAACAAACTTTACAATAAATGTAAAACATTGCTGATCATGAAAACAAAGGCAAGACCCCAACAATGGAAAAGCACCATCCTTGGCCTCAACAGGCAATAAGACAACTTGTCAAATCCTCTAAGAGCCTTGTCGGTCAATATGTATATATGCCTAAGAAGCTTTCTAGGGGTTTGCACAAGTGTATAAATACTGAGCATGTGTGAGCATGAAAACCGTTATATAGTTGTACTGGCTGAGTCAAGGGGAAGACCCCGAGTGCTTAAAACATAAATTTAGAAAAATGTGTAACCCCCAAACGAATATTACAATGGAAAGGCACTTATTTTATACAAGGGATCAAAAGCTTTGTGAAACTTTTGCAGCATATTTAACTGATTTCAGAAACAAAGCTGAAACATGCAGATTTGGTGATTTAAGGGATGAGTTGATAAAAGACAGACTTGTGTGATGCTGAGAAAGATTTTGTTTTATGACAGTGATTTAACTTTGAATAAGGCCCATTGAGATTTGTCATATATATGAACTTACAGAAAAGCACACAAATATGCTTACAAATGAGAGATGCATGCTTCCAGTAACTTCTAAGGCCAGTGTTGATAGTATGCAGCACATGGTTAAAAGAAACAGGCCCAAGCACATGGCAGCAACCGTAAACCCTGTAACACTCCCTGGAAACCCTGTACCTTTCTAGCAAATTCCAGAGTGCGCACAGTCTCAGTGAAGCATAAGAGTGAGTCAGCAAACTCAAGGAATGGGCGCCCAGCCAGTTTTATTAACTGTCATAATTGTGGTGGAAATTATGAGCCTAAAAGAGAAAAATGTTCAGCTTTTGATCAGTAATGTCACAAAAGCAATAAGTGGAATCATTTCACAAATTTTTGTAAATCAAAAGGAACACATTCTTTTATTAAAAGGGAGCATTCAAAGAGACAAGTTGATCAATTAGAAAGCTGTGACCCTACTTTTTATGTTGATGGTGTGTCTGTGCTTCATGAAACAGTCAATGCAGTAGACTTATGGGCAAAGAATGAAGTATTTTGTACTGTTTGGATAAATCAAAGACCCACAGAGCTCAAAGCTGACACAGGTTCAAAGTGCAATGTTATGTCTGCAGAAACATTTGCTAGAGTATGTGCTGGTGAGCAGCTTGATTTGGCAAAGTGTGTGAAACTTGTTGCTTATGGTGGTGAAAAGATTCAAACTGAAGGCTCAGTAGTACTTTCATGTTACTCTGTTGGGAGAAGCTATGACTTGTTATTTTATGTGATCAAAAGGCACGTGCAGTCATTATTAGGGCTCAGAGACACTTTGAAAATGGGACTGCTTTCATTTAATAAGGAAGTGCACCATGTAAGCTTAAAAGACCACTATTCTAATTTTGCCCAGTATATTTTCTCTACTTATGCTGATCTTTTCGAAAACAAACTATGCAAGCTTCCAGTTGCGTACTCCATGAAGTTAGACCCAGATGTCAGCCCAGTTGTCAGGCCAGCACAGAAAGTTCCAGTAGCTATGCAGAACAGAGTCAAATCCAAGCTAGATACAATGGTGCAGCAAGGTGTAATTTGTCAAGTTGCAGAACCAACTGAATGGGTATCATCCATGGTGGTTGCTCATAAGAAAAGCTCAGATGATATTAGAATATATATTTATCCGCAAGATTTGAACAAAGCACTGAAAAGACCTCATCATCCAATGCGCACAGTTGAAGAAGTTGCAACTCTGATGCCAAATGCCACTGTTTTTTTCTGTCTTAGGTGCAAAGAGTTCATTTTGGCAAAATTTTCTTGATCAGAAATCACCGTTGCTTACTACGTTCAGTACTGCTTATGGCAGGTACAGATTTTTGAGAATGCCATTTGGGATAACTTCTGGCAGTGAAATCTTCTAGCATGCAATGGAGCTAATTTTTTTCTGGGTATCCTTGTGGTATTGTAGTGGATGATATTCTAATAGGAGGTAATGGTGAAGCTGAGCATGACGGATATCTCAAGAAAGTTCTGGAAAGAGCACCTCAAGTGAATCTTAAGCTGAATTCTCAGAAGCTGGGTCAGATATGGCTTGGTAAGTCAAGCAGAGATTACCTCTTAGTAGACAATATGAGACAGAGTAGACGATATGCTTCGAAGTTTGGTCTTGGTGCAGTCATTCTTCAAGAGGGTCAATCTGTTGCCTCTGCATCCAGCTTGCTAAGCCACACTGAAATACAGTATGCTCAGATGGAGAAAGAACTCTTGGCAATTGTGGTTGCATGTTCAAAGTTCCATGATTATATTTCTGGTCAAACTATCCAGATCAAAATTGATCACTAACCTCTAGTCACTATTTTGAAAAAGCATATGCATACATCTCCAGCCAGACTGCAACATGTGATGTTGAAATTGTAGAAGTATAATTTCAATCTTGTCTACATAAAAAACAGACTTCTTTATCTCACTGATACTTTATCCAGATCACCCAGAAATACCACTGAACAGCATGAGAATGAGCAACTTGATTTTGAAGTAATTGAAGTGAGAAATTTTTCTTCCACCCACCTTGATGAGCTTAGAAGTCACACAGCCACAGATCCAGTTCTACAGAAGCTCAACCACATTATCAATGAAGGATGGCTGTCAAAGCAATCTAGTTTACCTAAAGAAGTGCAACCTTATTTTCCTTACAGAGATGAAATTTTGTCTGACAATGGTATTGTCATGAAAGGTCCAAAATTCATTCTTCCAAAGTCCTTATAACCAGATATTGCATTGTGGCCACCCAGAAACTGATTCTACCAAAAGAAGGGTGAGAGGACTAGTATTTTGGCCTTCTATGTCACAGGACATTGAGCGAGTACTTTCATCTTGTTCAGTATGTAATAGTACAAAGCCACATCAACAGAGAAAACCACTTCAGCTAAACCAGATTCCTGAACTACCTTGGTTGACAGCAGCCACTGACATTTTGAAATGGAATGGTTAACATTACTTGGTGTTAGTAGACTCTTATTCTAATTGGTTTGAGATTGACCTACTTCCTAATCTAGCATCCAGTACTGCCATTACTAAGATGAAGTGTCATTTTGCAGTCCATGGTAGTCCACACAAAGTTATCTCTGACAATGGTACACAGTTTACTAGCCAGCAGTTCAAAAGATTTGCTGAAATGTGGGAGTTTATTCATATTACAAGTAGTCCTAAGTACCCAGTCAATTGATTTGGCAGAATGTGCAGTTCAAAGTATGAAACAGTTACTAGAGAAGTCGAAACAAGATAATAGTGATGTTTTCTTGAATCTCTTGAATCTCAGAAATGTTCCTCATCATAAACATCTTGGTTCACCTGCCCAGAGACATCTGTTGAGACAAACCAGAACTACCTTACCAATCAGCAGTACTTTATTGGTTCCAAGTGATAACAGATCAGTGAAAGCCCATCTATTAAAGACGCACCTAGCACAGAAGTCTTATTAAGACAAGTCCAGTAAACCACTCAATCAATTACGTGAATGAGAGACAGTGAGAATGCAAACGTTCATAAGTTATGATCGGATTGGAGTCATGAAAAGTATTTGCCCAGAGCCAAGATAATACATTTTGGAATCACAAGGAGCATAGTTTAGGCAGAATCGGAAATATTTGATCTCGGTGTCTGAGCCTGTACGGCAGCATTTAGCCTGTGAAAAAGACTGTTTATCTCAGAGTGAGTTGCCCAGCATTCCAGTTCCAGAGGACGTTCCAGTAAATATCCCTGTTCCTGAGATGAATCCCAAAATTCCTGATACAAGTTGCTTACCTTCTGATTACTATATCACTAGATCAGGTCGCATTTCCAGACCATGTTACAGATACATGACAACTTGGACATGAACACTGTATTTGTTTCTAATGTCTATATTATTGCATGTCTTATTCTAATGTAATTTCATTGAGGGCAATCTATTTAAGAGGGATGTATGTATGCCTTTAAGAAGGTTCCTAGGGGCTTGCACAAGTGTATAAATACTGAACACATGTGCGAGCCTGACTGCCATTTTGTAGTAAGCTATTGCGATGTAAGCATGTATGTCTGTGTAGTCTGTCAGTTAATCAGCTCATTCCTATTTTGTAATGCTGCTGTCCATCCTGATGTATTTCTATGTAATAAATCATATAAACAAACTACCTCGCCTGTTTGTCAGCTGTACTAGAGAGGGACGAGCTAGAGGTCTCCTAGCACAGCCAAGGATAACCATAAAGCCTTTTACAGCAATGTATGTAGCCTAAAAGACAGGACACACGCATTTGCGGAACTAATGACCAATGGCATCACACACACTGACTCCACAGAGATAGCAAACCTGTTAACGGATAGGTTTGGTGACAATTTTACCCTCTTACCCCCCCCAAATCTATCACAAACCTTGTCCAACCCCCATCCCACATATCTGAAGAACAGATCATCAAATCCTTCTCCAAGGCAAAAAAAAACAGGCTGTATGGGACCAGATGGCATCCCAGGCTGTCTTCTAAACAGGCTAAAACTTGAACTAGCATCACCATCATGTACCCTTTTCAATCATAGTCTAACCACAGGCTTTGTTCCTGCAGAATGGAGAACAGCAACAGTTATTCCTCTCCACAAATGTGGCCTAGAAACAGACCCATAAGCATGACCAGCCTCATCTGTAAGGCCATGGAACATATCATTATGGATCTCATAAATAAAGACATAGGTGATCTCCAAACCCTGGATCCTACCCAATTCGGCTTCATCAAGGACAGATCCTGCCTGTTAAATCTTGTGGATGTTTTTGAAAGTATGATCAGGGCCATTGATGAGGGCAAATCTGTGCACACAGTATACCTCAACTTGGCAAAGGTTTTTGACACAATCCCACACTCAGGCATTACTGATAAACTTAGCAAACTGAATGTAAACCCCTTTGTTGTAAGATGAGTTGCTAACTGGCTCATAAACCAGACACACACTATCAAAGTGGGTGATTCCACATCAACCAGCAGACCTGTTACCAGGGGGGGTGCCACAGGGGTCAGTGTCGGATCCCTACTGTTTGGTATATACTTCTCAGAAGTTCAGGTCAAAACTAAGGGGTTGTGGCTGACCAAGTTTCCAGACGACTGCAAACTGAGTGCAATTATCGAATCCCCAAATGATATCAGTATACTCCAGGAGGGTCTTATACAGACCAACAACTGGTGTCTTAGCCACGGTCTCAAACTAAATGCAAAGAAATGCATCATTATTTCCTTCAGCACAAACAATGTCCCTTCACACTATCAAATCCACAATTGTACCCTAAGTACCCACAAAGTGGTAAGCGACATGGGTTCACAAGTTGACCCCGACCTTAACTTCAACCGCCATGTGTCTACTGTGGTATAGAAGGTGTTCTACATAGCACACTTGATTAGTAAAGGCATCACCTTGAGAGCAAAAGAGGTTATAACCCCTCTATACTCAGCACTAATTCAGCCCATAATTGAGTATAATGACCCATTTGGTATGTACCATACAAAGCACCTGCAGCAGTTGGAGAGACCGCAGAGGTTTCTAACAAAGTAGATCAAGAAACTCTGGCACATGCTGTACACAGACTGACTAAAGTCCCTGTCACTTTACTCTGTATCATATAGACTTCTTAGGGGAGACTTATGCATGTCTTACAGAGCAATCTCAGACCCAAACCTAATGAATTTGCTGCATATCCATAAATGAAACGGGACTAGGGCCACCCATTCCAGGGACCTAAATATGACCTGCAACATGAATAGGACATGCTGGAGGGACAGATTTATCTCCCACCGACTGCTGCATCTTTGGAATAGGCTGCCTATTCATGTGAAACAGAGCACCTCTATGGCACTGTTCAAAAGGAATCTGGACAGGTGGATGGGGCACAATAAATTCTTACTGAGAATAGCACCCACAACCCTCCTGGACATGGGCAGTCATTACTAAATGCAAACTTGGGTATTAACTAGCATTTCTATGGTACTACATTGGGATGAAATGGCTAGGCTTCAAATGACCTCTGGGCCTAGTAATCTCCTATGAAAAGTGAAGTACAATAGACATATGTCCACCAAAAACTTGAGAGAAATTAAATTGCAATCAGCAAGAAGTATGGGTCATGAAGACAAGAATTAATGTCATATTAGATATTTTTATAATGCAGAAGAGATGATCAGAATAATTGTATTCATATGCAGAATATAACCAAAAATAGCAATCAAGACCTGCTGACAGAATGTAACAAATACATGGTTGTACTTAGAGAAAGAAATTTATGTGCAGAAACGCAGACGTATGACAAAAGAAATGATAATAGCTAACAAGGCTATAGACACTATATGCAGTATTTATATCAGCTCATTCATAAAAAATACACTTAATACATGGAATAAGATAGGGGCAGTGGCATACATAGCAGAAGAGTTAGAGAAGAAAGGAGACGTGAGCAGCAAAAAGGATGAGGTGGTTAGATAGCATAGTTATCCGACTAGAAGTGGGGGACATGATATTTCTGCACATCATATCAGGAAGATGTGATGGAAACATTCTGAGCGGGAAGGACAGCGGGGCAGCTAAGGGGCAGATTCTAGATACTAACCACTTCCTAGGGTTCTAGATACTAACCACTTCCTAGATCTCTCAAAGTATTTTCAGAGAGAAGTTTGGTTGTGGACCAATGTAGAGGGAATCTACAATGGCACTTGAAATGACAGGGTACTGGTGGAAAAGAGTAATTGGGATGGTAGGGATGGAGGTGAAGTAGATTGCTGAGGCAACCACAAAAACAGAGACCTGACTGAATAAATACAAAAAATCTCCAAAATGAAATTCAGTCTTGAGGCGAAACCGCAACCACTAAAAGTTTATTAAAATTAACACCAGTAATGACCATTTAAAACTTTTTCGTCGGAGAAAAATCCCTGACTTCATCAGATACACAGATAAAAACTCAAAGACTGTTTAAATACTAATCACAAGGTACATTGATTGAATGAACTAATAGACAATTAGTATTTAAAGCACCAGTTTCTGATAAAAACATTTGTATTGTTTACTCCATTGACTGCAGTCCATTCCTAAACAATATACAATGTATCTTATAAAAAATACATAATGTATAACGTAATATTTTAAACATAAAAAATATATATATGATACTAAACTAAAAAATATACATATTTCTTATACACAAAATACCATAACTATAACATTGTAATTTATATACACTTCACAGTTTTGCTGCTCTTAGCTTGAGCAGTGGCACAATAGATATATTGTCATTTAAACCTGGTGTTCTATTGGCTTCCAATATGATTTGCCAATAAGTCTCCTGATACTCTAATTTTGTTTCCTAAGGGCCACCCCTGCCTTCCCTGGGCAAAATTTCCAAAACAAAAAACACAAACTTAGCTTCGATTGCACACCAAAGTATGCCTATACAGGGCATTTTTGGAATTTTGTTTTTGAATTTCATACAAGTGTTCGTATATTCTACGTCTTAAATGTCTTTCTGTTTTCCTGACGTAGAACCCGTCATACATCTGACACATAGCAATATATATTAGCCCCTGTGTATTGCAGTTAGAATAAGAGGAAGCTGTTATCCACCTGTTTCTAGCTGAAATAAATACTTTGTCAGCATGGGAAATATTCTTGCATTGTTTTCAGGCCCCACATTTGTATGTGCCTCTACGTTGATTAGAAAATATATTAAAACACCCTACCTGTTCTAATATATTTTTAATATTACTACCCTTACGAAAAATAGTTTTCACTGATTTCCCTTTTAGGCTTGGGGAGGTCAGTTAAATCACTGAAACTTTCCCATTCTTTTTCCACTATGTTTTTAATAACACCAGAGTTGACACTATAGTCTGTAATAAAGGCTCTATTAAATCCTACTGGGAAATTTTGAACACTCCTGAAATCCGTGGAAAGATGTATATTTCCTATACCCAAGATAGGTTTATATTTATTGTTCCTGCCATCCCTCACTTCATTACTTATGTTAGTAATAAAATCTTCTGGATACCCTCTCTCCTGAAACATCAAAGTCAATTTTTGGCATTCTAGATTGTAGTCATTCTCATCAGAGGTCATTCGGGATGCCAGAACAAATTGCCCCTTGACTATACCTTTCTTCTGGTATATGTGATAGGAACTAGTATATTGAATATAGGTGTTGGAAAAAGTAGGTTTCCTGTGAATAGTAGATTTGAAACCTGTTTCATCTACATTTAAGGACACATCCAAATAATTGACCTGTTTTGTTGTAACCTGATGTGTAAAGGTCAAAAAACTAGTACTTTGATTTAAATGGCTCATAAAATCCTGTAACTGTCCTTGGGTACCTATCCAAAAAATCCAGATATCGTCCAAAAATCTAGTGTATAGGCTTCAATATTTACAATATTCACTGTTGAAGACATATTTCTTCTCCCATACAGAAAGGACGATTTCTGCATAAGTGGGGGCACAATTGTCCCCCATAGCAACTCCAGTTATTTGTTTAAAATATTCCCCAGAAAAATACAAAAAATTATTATGTAAAACAAGATTGGCTAGTTCTATAATAAGAAATATTTCATTATCACTATATAGTAAGGAATTTTAAATCTGGAACATTTGATTCAGGGGTTATTTTACCCAAGAATTCCCATGAATCTTTTAGTAAATACCTGTCTTTACCCCATAGCTGTTTTAATTTCCAGTCCAAAAACTTGGATAAAGGGGAAATCTTAGAACCCTGAGCAGCTACTATGGGCCTAAGGGGGGGTTGTTGACGTCCTTATGTATTGTGGGTACTCCAAATATAAAAGGCACCCTTGCGGTCCTATTCTCCAAATATAAATAGATGTTGTAATCAATAACCTTTTGATCAAATAGGTCTTTAATAGCCATGTCAATTTTTTTGTAAGATATATTAATCTCATTAATTGATACTTGCCTATAACGGGTTTCATCATATAAATGGAGTTCATTTTACCCTCATAAACAATCTTATCCATAAGGACTATACCTCCCCCTTTGTCAGGCTCCATAGCTCGAACATTAGAATTTTTACTGAGATGAATAAGTAAGTCATGCTCAGATAAATCAAGGTTTGGTGTAAATTTCTTGTATCTTAATGTTTCCCTGATTTGTTTCTCTATTCTTAATTCCAAATTTTTCAACTGGGGATGTATAGGAAGATTAAAAATACTAGACCTACTAGGTATAGATCTTTCCCCATTATTGGAATCCGCTCCAAATAAATTCTCCAAATTGAGTTTCCTCATGAAGATTTTAAGGTCCATAATAACCCTAGCTATATTGCTAGTTTGATTAGGCACGTATTTAAAGCCCTTAGTAAATAAACTAAAGAAAGTTTCCATCACTATTGTATTACTATAATTGAAAATATGAAAACTGGACCTACTAACAACTTTGTAGTTGTCCCCTTTATGATGTACAATCATAGCAGGTGTGGGGGTTACCAGCTCTTGTTCTTGTTGTTGTAACCCTCTCCCCCTCTCTGTGGATGAAATCCCCTGTAAAATGGTTGTTTCCTTTATTGCTTTGTTGATTACGAATCTTCTCTGAACGCCTGGGAAGAGGTCCGTGACTATCCACATCACTACCCTCTCTCTCCCCCCTCCTCCACTGACATTGTTTCCCTCAGGATAGTTACCAGAATTGGAAGCAGAAAATCTGCTACCATCTCTTGGGTAAGTAGGGCGGGAAGGTGGAGGTACAGGGTATTGTTGACCTTCCTGATACTCCTTGATATCCTGATTTAATTTTTTGTGCTTTCTGACAAGTATATCTTGACATTTTCTATCCATCTGTACTCTAAGATCATATTTTTTCTTTTCATTTTCAACTGTGAACATCAAATCATTAACAATTCTATTATTGTATGTCTCTAGGGCTTCGTTCAATTTGCAAATTTCTTTCTCATTGTTTTTAATAATGGCTTGAACAATTTCCAAGCCACAATTGTCAAAGGCTTTCAAAAGTTCAGTATGAAATTCACTTCCTGGTACAACATTATTAGGATATTTAAATATCCTAAGACATTTAGGCACAATGGACCGCAGTCAATGGAGTAAACAATACAAATGTTTTTATCAGAAACCGGTGCTCTAAATGTTAATTGTCTATTAGTTCATTCAATCAATGTACCTTGTGACTAGTATTTAAACAGTCTTTGAGTTTTTATCTGTGTATCTGATGAAATCAGGGATTTTTCTCCGACAAAAATGTTTTAAATGGTCATTACTGCCGTTAATTTTAATAAAATTTTAGTGGTTGCGGTTTCTCCTCAAGACTGAATTTCTTTTTGGAGATTGCTGAGGCAGTTAAAAGTGGCAGATGAGACAGGCTTATTATCTCCTTCTGCCATCAAGCAAATGTAATGTAGTGTAGGCCGCATAAACGGAATGGTGAAAAGAGGGTGCATTAGTGTAAATTAAACTACTTGTGGAGAAAATGGGAGGTTTGCAGCAAATAAAAATAAGAAGAGTAATAATAGAAGACAACCTCTGTGTATCCACCAGTACTATTCAGCTGGAGAAGGACACTGGTACATTGTACACTAGTTCTACTAATGTATCATTGTTAAATGGAGTGATTAGTCAAGCTGAGCACTAAACAGGGAAATGTCATCTCCTTCAGAATACATCAGCCTCAGACATGATTAAATTCAGATGTGCAGGGAAGATTGGGGATTGGGACAGCTTTGCTTCAAAAAGAAAAACAGGCTTTGAGACATGATTTTGCAATTCATGCAAATGTCATTTCAGAATACTCTCATTTGTGGGTGCTACATTATCTCCTGTACCCCCTTTTAATAACTCATTTGGACTCCCATCAGTTGATATGCATGTTATAAGATAAAAAGTTTTACTTTATGCATGTATTACTTATTTCAAAGAATGTACTATAGGACATCAACATTTCAGTATGCACAGGTGTATGTTTATCTGTCATCAAATGTATAAGAATCTTCAGCAGCTGGTCATCTTAGCTGCATCAAAATCGTGGGAAATCAAGCCATAATAATGTGTGTTATAAAAGCTAAGACGTAGGTTATGATTGTAGATAAGGACAATATGACCCACCTATTCTGACCATTAGTTTTTGGATCTGTTGCAGTTCCTGTTTATATAATAGCTTAAAGGATCATGGCAGATTATTAAAGTTATTTTACTGAACACTTTGGTGACTGGGGGGATCATGGGAAGAATGTTTTTTGAAATCATGTTCTCTGTTCTAACAAGCTCCCCTACACCCCACATGCTAGTGACTTAACCCCTGCTCCCCCAGTCTTAATGTAGTCAGGTCAAAGGTCACTTCACTGTAAGGTAAGGACACATTCCAACACTGTAACCTCTTTTAGGGAAAGTGCTTTTCAGCCAGGTGCATGTGTTTTAACACTTCACTGTTACATTTCTCATTGGGGGTGTTATCTGATTGCCCTTGCCATCTGTAAGGATGGCCTTGCATGTTGTTACTGTTTTTGATCCTGCTACTTCTTCAGAAAGGTAATTAAAGTCATCCTGTATTCAATCTGTGAGATAACAGTTCCTTGTATCTCCTTCGAACTATGCATGTTCTATCCACAGACTGTGTACTATATAAAATATTTCATTTAACCATTTAAACTGCAGTAATTCTTTCTGAGAGGGATGCAAAGCATAATATCACTACATTCATGCTTCACTCTTTTATTGCTGATCACTAGTGCATGATTGTAGGGATGCATTGCTTTGTTTTTAATATAAGCTGCCATATTTTAGATGATTTTTCCAGACTTGGCAAGTCTCATTTCATACTTTATATACTATGTCTCTGTACCAGCCTATACCAGTAAAACGAAAATGCAATGAAGGTGCATATATGAACAAAATGTGGAAGATGTATACTTTACAAATACATTGATCTGGTTGAATTGTTTAAAATTAATGGCAACCACTTTAAAATTAGGTGCAAGTACGACTATAATACTACTGGTATCATATATGGAGCTCTGTGTTAAGAGTATTCTGCATATTATATTAAGAAAAACTGAAAGAAGGCTTAGAGACAGAATGTACAAGCACATTTATGAAATTCAGGAGAAAAAAATGATAAATGATTTACATAAGCATACTATCGACTATCCAGTGCATAATTTTAAATTCATTGTCATTGAAAAATAATGCAATGTGATGGGTGGGCCATGGTCATTACACTTGGAGAGGCGTGAATTGTATTGGATATTATATTTTAATTCAGTTGTATGGCCTTTTTTAAATCAGTTTGCATCCACTGGATGTTTGCTTAAGTTGAAAGCTCAGTTTAGATAGTATGATTTATGACTTTACGTTTTGCAACCCTATTATGATTTAAGAATATTAGGCTTTGAGAGTTATGTATATTTAACATTTTTTATTCTTATATGTATTCTTTATATTATGTTTTCTTGTGGTTTTAAGACTTTATTGATTATTTAATTATATTAATTAAGATGGTATCATGTGACCTGCTTTTATATAAGGGGTTTAGTTGATGGAGTCTTTTTATCTGATGAAGTCCCATATTGTTTGTAAGAGACAAAAGTGCTTATTTGTTTTTGAGTTTCATTAAACTGTGTGGTGATTTGATATTGTGTGGCCACTTTTGAGGATACTTTCTGGCCATTTTATGTGTTTTATCAGTCTGTTGCTATACCAGTTTTCATTTTTTCTTATCCCCCTTAAACAAATCATCTGAATAAACATTATATTTTGTGACAAAACAGAGTTTGTTTGCATGTGCCTTGGGATGCTGGAAATTTTCCTTTCAAAAAGTAGCTCATGTCTTGATTTTACATGAGTTTACTAGAAGAGTTTCTGAATATTGTCTACGTTATAACATCTGTTACAGAATGATTAAGTCATGTGCAGCCTCTAAATAGATCATTTATTACAATTCTACCTGGCTCTTAAACATTCTTGCAAGGGAGTGAAGATACCAATGTAGGTGGGTAGCATAAAATCCCAAGAAAAAAGTAGTGGCATTATTTATTTTTTGTAAAGTGTGGTTATACCAGGAAGAGAGGCTTGACATACTTAAGTAACATCCAAGTAATTTGTTTTAGTGTAGCATAAATGACAACTGAACTCATAGCCAAAATGACTGTCACATTTGTTCAATGAATTTATAAAACTAGGTGCTCCAGTGGTGTAAAGGGATAAAGCCCTGACTATGGCCCAGTGGCCACAGGTTTGTTTAGCAGCTCAGACAACTGGCAGGTGCTAATATCCCATGGGTGTGGCGATCCTGTAGGGTAGGCAATTCCAGTAATGAACCCTGGTGGAGGCTGGGAACATTACTACTAGGGGCTTGTCCAAAGGAAGAATATGGTGTGGACATGACTGAGCTGCCACAGAGGTGGGATGAAATTTCACATGTCCCTATTGCTCTCCTCTTCCCTGATTATACCACTGGAGCCATGTGGAAGGGGGGTGAAATGGGGTAGGTAAAAAAAAAAAAAAAAAAAAAAAACTCTGGTGGATGTTGACTATCAGACCCCCAGGACTCCTTTAAGTTCCCCACTGGCCCCAGTTCTACCAGATGAGTCTGAGCAGTAGGAGATGGCTGAAAGAACTGGTGATGGGCCTGGCGCACGGGATAGAGGAGAGAAAAAGCCTCCCTAAAAATATTAAACTATTGAACACCTCCTTTGCAAATTAGAATTAAGTTGTCAATATAGCATTTGTAATTGAAAAAAATGTATAAATATGACCAGCTACAACAATAAAAATCCAAAATGAATCTCATAATTGTTGCAGGACCACCACAAAAACTAAAAATCATTTGAGAGCTTTCATTCTCTTTTATTCAAAAACTTCATCAGAAATAATAAACATCAAACACACTTCTCTTTTAAATAAACTTCTAATGCATTGCATCATATCAAACACACACACACACAGACACACGCACACACACACACACACACACACACACACACACACACACACACACACACACACACACACACACACACACACGAGAAAAAGAGATAGAGAGAAGGATGTGGCCACCCCTATCTTTAAAGTCTGCACTGGATATATTTATACCCAAATCATGGTTTTCTGTGTATTATGTTTTTGCTACTGTCACAGTATCAAGATGTTATTTGTAGGACAGCCAGTTCAGATAACTTTTTATTTAGACTTTGACAAATAGTTCATATTATTTCCCTCTTTTTGTGTTAATGCCTCCCTTTGCCTTAACATAGCTAGACTGTCAGACAGACGGGCAGATAGACAGCTCAAACCTGATTCTGAGAATGCGTTCAGTTGCCCACATTTTATAAGTTACCCTGAGGTTGTATTAGTTTAAAGTATGTTATAATAGTTAAGAAGGCTCAGCCAGGAGAAGCCCCCTTCATGAAGACTCTGGAAGGCTTGCCCCTATTTCATCTACAGTGCTGCTTTAATTCTGATTGCTGAACTGAGTCCACATAAGGGTAGCTTGTATGAGAGGTCATTAATTTAGCAACCCATATTCTAGATAGATTGATGACCTTTTCTCATGAATCACATGCATCCTTCGTTTTTCCCACTGTTGTAGTTTTGCTTTTCAACCACCTGATTATTTTCTGGGGATGGTCAGGATTTTCTAGATACTTTAGTGTGCTTCCCACTTGGTGGTTTTAAATATTCACCATTAAACCTCTAAATCCTCGCAGACTGATGCAAACCATCACACCAGTATATTCCTTTGCCTCTTGAAGTGGGACCCCATTCCCAAAAAGAGACAAAGCCCTAATCTCTGCAACATTTATTAAAACAGTGTTGAACACCATGATGGGAACTCCCTTATGAATGACCATTTGACTGTTATTGTATGGGCTAGTGGCCTAAGTCCCCTTCACAGTTCTTCAGTCTCCTGCTATTCTGCCCCAATCCCTTTCTCAAGCAGACCATTTATCCCTACATGAGCTATGAGCTCAGGCTTTTCAGCTGTGCTACTGTGACTGTGATGCTCTGGATCCATTAACTGATCCTCCTGGATATGTTACGTAGTATACACCTTACTGCCCTGAACCCTCCTATTATCCAAATGATTGAATCATCCTGGACAAAATGATTTCTTTACTCTGGGAGCTGCTGAAACTGCAGCAGTTCTCAGTCCAGAGCAGTACTACAAATGGGAATTTTGGCAAGTCGTGGTTTGCAAGAATAAGTGAACGTTATAATAAGAGAGTAAATTGCATCCTAAAGCACACAAGTGTCCATATATTAATATTTCACTACTAAAAATGATCTGCTTTATTATTTTCTTAAAAGCTTAATCTGTTGGTAATTTCTGTCACAGTCTAATATGCAACCACTGCCCTTTTTACACATACACATTGGTTAGATTGTATAATAATGAAATAGGGATTTTCTTCTTCATTTTAGTATGTCTGAGGTCAATTGTTTTCAATTACCATGCTTTCTTTGAATAAATATTGTCTTACAAACAAGTTCACTGACTATTCTAAAATGTTTTGGGAGTCATTTGGTTCACTTATGTCCTTTAAACAGAAACATTCATTTTATTATGGAGCCAGTCAGTACACACACACACACACACACACACACACACACACACACACACACACACACACACACACACACACACACACACACACACACACACAATGTGTTGTAATGAACTAAAAACAAACATGTTGGGGATATAGCTGTGAAAATGAAAAAGCACAGACATTGCTATCTCTGGAGAATCATAATGTCATAACAAACACTTTTATGGCTGAATTTCAAACTTAAGGACAATTTGATGAAACATTCTATCAATAATTGTTAACAAAATATTATAAAATTCATAATTCACTGAAATACTGCAGCCCTACCACAGTGAGCAATGCATCATTTTTGTGTAGGAGGAAATCGTTGCCTATTCCTTGGTTAAACATTACAATTATGTCTGAGAAACCATCAAGCTAAGTTCTGGCAAGCCCTCTTTCAGTGAACTGTGAATTCAGTATTCTGTTGCCAGTGTAAACCAGTTTGATGAAAATCATTTCATCAGGTTGTCTGACATCTGAGTTTCATCTGCTTTCTCCTATGCTCAGTTTCTGTTCTAGATATTCTCTATTCCACAATTGTAACTCCTAGCCTAAGGTCATATTGGTTGATTGAGATCTAAAGTTAGTGACAAAAATATTCCTCCTTGGGTGACACGTCTCATTAGCTGTTTAGACCCATTACTCTTTCTTTTATCTCTGTGCAGATCATTATTTCACCTTCAACTATTTTAGCATTTTATTACTAGATACAAAGCAAAGAAAAAATATTAAAGCTGGTGTATTACATTACTGCAGAACTTTAAGAGTTACTTGACATTGTGCATAGAGCCACTGCAGTGAAATCCCTTCTATATACCTGAATAAGATATTATTATTACAGTCTAACTTCCTTTTTTGTGGAATATAAAAGGGATTTCAAGTCCAATAAAGTAATACAGAATATTTAAATACTTCAGACAGTCATACCCTGATACACTTTAGTTATAAAAATGTAATAAATTTCAGCATGAGAAACTCAAAAAATTGTTTTCTCTGAACTATATCAGTATGAGTCCTCAGAAGTAAACATATATGTTTAACATTTTATTTTTCTCTCTACAGTAATGGGAAGTATAGCAAATGAAACATTCCACAAAAATAATGGGAAGGCTAGCAACAATTAAGAGTTTCAAATGCACTGTGTTCTCTCAATATTTTTCCTCCAAAGATAACAGTCTAGCATTAGATTCTATTATAACTGGCTGAATCTTCTCAGAGAGGGAGAGTGCTAATCTGGACACAATATAGTGTGTGCACTGTTCTTCTGATTTCTCAAGTAAACCACACTTTAGAAACCTTAAGTAAACAGAAACAAATAAGTTACTCATGTAAGCAATTAACTTGGATACACTGTTTAGAAAGGGACTATATTATTTCATTGAAATCTACTTGCATCAAACTGCTATCCATTGAACTTCCCTTCATTGAGCGTTCAAATCAGCGAATAGTTTTCCCAGGTAAGGAAACAAGTTGACACACTAACTAAAAAAGGGCACATTTCTATATGTTGACTTTTTGCCAGGATTACTCTACCATAGTTTGCTAATTTCATTCATGTAATCATTTCAAAACTAATAACCAGACCATAATCTATGGAATGTATTAAAGGCTGTCCTAAAGACTGAATCATAGGACTTGGTGAATTTTAGTCTGAAATCTATTCTAATTTCTGAAAAAAACAACTTGTTTATCTGTTTAAACTTCATATGAATGAAGCCGTGATGAGCATCACAAGTTTCCTTGACAGAAACAGATTTCTGTCACGCATCTTTTAGGGGACAATCGTTCCACACTTTTTCCTAAAGACCCTGTTTAGTACAAAATGCAGAGTACAAACTGACAGAATTTTTCCTAAAATAATTTCTCCGGTTTTATTTTTACTAATGTCAGAGTACTGGTGTTTGTTTATATCAAACAGGTCATTTCAGAACTGTATCAGTTATGTTTTCTCAGTTAAATAAAACCACCAGATACTACATTTATCTATAGGTAGTCAACCCAAAGGATGAAAAAATAATAATAAAGTTAGTTTTCCCTTCTTAACTGTTATTTAACTTTCCTGTTATATTAGTAGATGCATTTCTACATCTGTCAGTGACCCAGAGCACTAGTTAAAATGCCTAGTAAACTCTCAGTGTAGTATCATATAACCACTAGTATAAGAGAGAGAGAGAGAGAGTCCCTTTTTCCACTACTCTTTGTTCTTACTTAGACCCCCTACTCTCCTGCACAATAAATTAATGGCATTACCGCCGAAGGCAGCCAGTCTAAATATTCATTATTTAAATGGCATTTTAGTTTATTTCACAAATCATTATTATTCTCTTCTAAAATGTATAGACATCCTAATATAATTTGGCAATCATTCAGGATAACAGACAAATTCAGATAAGGCAGCACAGATTTTTACTAACTATTCTCCCTGTCAACAACATAGTAATTAACGACCATTTACATGAGTTAAAGCAGCTTTAAATACTTAGGTATTTATATTTCTCTTGATTCTTGGGAAATTAATAAGATAGAACCATTGTAGAAAGATTTTCAAAATGACTATCCTCCATATGACCTAGATTTTTGTAGTGAACTTTTATCATAGGATCATAAGAGGTCACTAGGCTAATGGCCCTGGGGTCTTTACAAACCTAGCCAAGAGTTTATCCCCAATAATGGGCATAAGTGGCCAGTAAGACAGGATTTGGTTGATTCTGTAAAAAAATAAATAAATAAACATCTGGGGAGGCTCAAAGGTGCAGCTGCACATGTACAGTAACTTGGGACACAAGCCCACCAAAGAGTGCTTCAGTTAAACACCATGGATGTTTAAAGCTATGAAATTGCACAGCCTCAGCACAGTGGTTACAATACTATGCATCACACTTGCTGAGCAATTGTGGGGGGGGGGGGGGATTAGGCATACCAAAAACATCTTCTTCTTTCTGTATGATAAGATCAAGCCTCTTCAGGTATTACCTTTCTCCCTAGCACTTCAGATTATAGAGTACAGTGAAGACTGAAAGGATGTATCAAGGAGCAGATGCTTGGTGGTCATGAGGGCACAGGGCCGAAACATGTATTTGAAATATAAAATAACAGTTTGAAATAACTGATCAAGCTAGTAATGGAATAGCCTCATTTTAAGCTTTCCTGAAAGAAGACATGCTATATACGTCGTCACATTGCTGCAGAGCTGTATGCCATTCAGTCCATTCGTGGTCATCCATAAGTCATCCTAAGTAAGTCATTTGTAATCAAAGCATAATAGGTCACATGAAATGGGAAGTTGGTATCCATAAAAAGTGCCCCTAACAACTAATATTCTTTCCTTAATATAAATGGATACTTCCAAGCTGCACAGTTTAGAACCAGAACTTTGCATCAAGCTGGAAGCAGATTGAATTGACCAGTACCCTTATAACCTCATAATCAAATACATCAAATGCTAGAAATACTGACATACATGACACCTATATCATTTTACAAAACATTTTCTGCCTAATAGTAAAATAATATTCAAGAAAATGTCTAGAGAGCAATAGAAAATTGTACTTAGCCCCAATCTAACCACAAATGTCTTTATACTCTCCTTATTATTAGATATGAACTTTCGGAGAAAGCTGAATGACATTTTTTGAATTAATAAGGATTCCAAATGACACCCTAGATTTTAGCATTTTTAAACAAAAGTGTCAGGCCCTTAACTCTTACTTCATAATGGAAGTAATCAGAAAAAGCATAATGTGACCATGCAATGGGAAATGGTGTAATGAAGTTAGTACAACATGGCCCAATGGAGACCAGCCATGCACAACTGCCAGCATATTGTGGACATGCCAGTGAAAGAAATACATAACAAATACTTACATCATCAATATCAACTGACTGTTCCATGAGCAGTCATATAACCCAAGGAAAAGTGGCATATGCATATTCACACATGCACCTAAGCACCACAGAGCTGCTGCACAACCAAGGACAGAGGTTAGCCCATACAAGAGCACCAGAGCAGTCGCTACTCATTTTATTATATAAATGGAGAGACAGGACAGGTAGAAAAGAGGAATAGCAAGCAGAGGAACACAGAAGGACAATGGGAAAGGAAGACTTGTGGGGAAAAGAGATTTGTCTTTCTTGTAGGTAGAGGTACCTAATTTTATTTTTTATTTTTCTAAGAAGAAGAAGGGTAGAGGGGAATGGTAGTAAGAAAGCATGGGTAGGAAGAAGGGTATAGGGAAGGAGGCTGGGACAGGCAAACAAATGTAAAATGCAAAGACTGAAATGGGAAGTATTGACACAAAAATGGGGGGTAACAGTAGACAAATGCAGTCTGATAGGGGTGAACAACTGGTGATGGGGAGGTTGGGACAACAAACAGAGGATAGGGAGTGATACAAAAAGATGATGTTCACAATATAGGAATAAGGAGGTTGGAGGAAGGCCTACCACACAAGTCCAAAGGGAACCCACCCAGAAATCAGTCACCTTCAAGAGTGACATCATTAGTAGACTCATCCTCTTGTGGCCCAGTGGCTGGTGACAACCAGCTGTGCAGCTCTATATGTCACATGAAGATGCACTCCTGAGTACCAATGCAGGCATCGAGTTCTAGTCTACTTTCTTCCTCACCATTTGCCACACTTCCCAGCTGATGACCCAGGAGGGCCTCTCTGTACTACTCTCAAATGAGGAGCTTTTGCCACCCTCCTGACAAATGGTCATGGAGGCTACCAGTGAGCCATTCACATTACTTTCCAGAGGGTGACCATCATCATCATCATGCAGAGTAACAAGCCTATTGACTGTTATACACATAGTGGTAGAGTGGTGGCTGGTGCAGACAGTAGTGGCCAGTGCCTCACCTCTGTCTGCACCATGGCTGATCCTGCAGAAAAGATAATAAATGAAGAAAAGCAAATAAAATTGAAAAAGAAAAAAAGACACAAGTACAACAGATTTGTAATATATGTTATAATGTATTAATGCATTACTGCCAACAATACAGCAGACCTACCTCTCTATCTGGAGAGCCTGTCTTGACCCCTGTGACAAGACATCCTATTTTCTTTGATTCGCTCTGGTGCTGTAAAACTTAAATATAATGAGCACACCATAGCCATAGCAAGAGAAGACAATTACAGCTATATGTGCTAAGTCTACTGTACAGTGCCAAGCCAAGAGCACAATGCTCACAATAACAGGGTAGCTCTCTCTTCCTCACCTCTACTTCCCTTTGGTGGAGAAGATCTGGGTGTCACCTCCACAGGTCCCTGTATTTATGCATGCACAGCCAGCCAGAATGGTGGGATGCCAATGAAATCATTCACTGCCTTGGCAAGCTGGTGCAAGGCATCGGCTTTATAAAGGAGACCCTTATAGTCTCTCAGTCGGTGCTTCCTATGGTCTCTTTGCAGAAAGTGATGCTACTCACATCTTGGCATAAGCACTGCATCTGTACTCCATGAAATGGTGTTCAAAATGGCTGACCTTGCAGCTCATGATGCAAATTTTCTATACTTTTGAATCACTCCACCATGTTTGATTTCATCATTTACACATGGGGTGGCTTTCATTAGCAGGTTGGCACTCATTTACATATCATCATGTAATCATTTGCATGTGATGTGTACTGTATTATTATTCTTCAAACAATGTCATGCTACTTGTGTGTCTGAATCACCCCTGCCTGCATAGCGCTGATCACAGTACTTGTTCATATAACACACTGTACTATTTGTTTCTGAATAACCCAATATCTCCACAAATTAGTAGCTGTCTTTTTCTCTGCCATACTTCATTAGATTGTCATCAGAAAGGCCAAGATTAATACCAGTTAGCTACGAGCCTGACCTGGTCAGCTTCCTAAAAACATACTTTTTTGTAATTATAGAACAGTTAACCAAGCCTGTCTTTATGAGATTAATTGGTCAGAAAATCTAGATATTAATCTGATGTTTTCTGTTTAAAAAATAATTTGTCTTTCAGCTCATAAAGCCACTAAATCCCCCATTTGGAGCTTACTTGGTTAACAGTGACTATACTAGCATTTTGTACACTTTGTCAGCTAGCCTAAATGTGTAAATTGCGTAATGTTATATGTTAAAAATGTCTAGTAACTGTTTTTGACTCAAGAAGGATTTTTATCCTATGCTTGATGCTGGAGCCTTTTATTTTTATTTATTTATTTGCGTTTTTTGACTGGGAAAGTCCACTGGGCTGAAATTAACCCATTTTCAGGGGAGGCCTGGGGAGAAAAGCTCCAAACAATTATATAAAAAGATATACATTTGTTAAACATGAAAAAAAAAACATTATACAAGAAGATGTAAAATATGTTAAACAAGAGTTTACAAATTGTAGCTAGGTTACAAACAGAGTATTTATTATAATATTTATTGGGACATTATAAAATTGTTATCATTACAAGTTGTGAAATCAGCTTTGGTTCAAGGTCAGGTATATAATATGTTAGGATTTAAGAGAGAGGACATATAAGCCATACAAATGTATGTTTATAGTGCATTTATGTCAGAAAGGTTAAGGAGAATAGCTTATATAGTGTACATGAAACAAGCATGGATAACTATACTATTGTGCATATGTCTTGTGAGGCAAGTAGGGTAAAAGTAGATATGCCAAGGGTAACAGTGAGAGGGAGGCAGTGAGAAGTATAGGTTTAGAGGTGGTCGAATAGGAAATCAGGTTATAGAGGAATTGGAGATGGTATTCCTGCACTTAAAACTATTATGCATAACTTCTAGCCTAATAAGGTAACCTTAACACAATAATTGTACTTTTAGTCTCAGTAGGAGACCAGTATACTAAATTAAATTATAGCAATAACCCATGCCTGGGTGTGGGTAATGCTAAATTTACCCACGGTTGGCGTGGTTTGGTCCCGAGGGCGAAGCCCGAGGGACCAAACAAAGCCAACAGTGGGTAAATTTAGCATTACCCACACCCAGAAGTGGGTTATTGCTATTATACCATGACATTATTTAAGAAAATAAACTATTACTTTTCTTAAATAATGGCATAGTATAATGCCTGTTTACTGCCCTTCCGCAGATGTCTGGCATCCGCGGCAGTTCTGATGTACTGCGCGCCTGCGCAGTACATCAGAGCTGTGGGCAAAAGCAACGGAGAAAGCAAGATCTCCGTTGCTTTTTTTAGTGTCTTGCTATGTTAAATGAGTTTAACATAGCGAGACAGTTTTAAAATAAGCAACGGAGATGTCCGTTGCTTATTTTAAAACTGTCTCACTATGTTAAACTCATTTAACATAGCGAGAGACTAAAAAGCAACGGAGATCTTGCTTTCTCCGCTTTTAACACTGTCTCGCTATGTTAAATGGGTTTAACATAGCGAGACAGCTTTAAAATAAGCAACGGAGATCTCCGTTGCTTATTTTAAAGCTGTCTTGCTATGTTAAACCCATTTAACATAGCGAGACAGTGTTTAAAAAAAACGAGTTATACTAATGGAAAAAAGTCCGGGCGACCGGACCTTTTTCCATTAGTATAACTCGATTTACAACGGGCACGCTGGCCAATCAGCGTGCACGTTTTGGGGGGATCATGGTATAATAATTATTAATACAGTGTCACGGCTGGCAACTCGGCACGTAAAACTCAACTGCCAATCATTAGCGGACCGGAGTTCCGCTGTGGCGACCCCTAACCGGGAAAAGCCGAAAGACACAACTAATACAGTTTTAATATCAAAAAAAGAAAAAAAACCCCACAAAAATAGAAATCCATTATGCTTTCCATCATACTTGATTTGTATAGCATGTCTTAAGAAACATTACCAAATAAAAATGATCATTAACTAAAAATATGAAACTACCACTTTTTAAATAACTGGTTGCTATGGTTACAGATTTCAGATTAACAAATAACTAGCTGACCTAGAACTCTGAGCTTTACAACCAAAGTTTACTTTTTTCACTTTGTCATGGCTGTGGATGGTAATAATCGGAACAGTTTATACAAAAGTTACTGAAATCAATGTCATGTCAGAGTTGTACACATTTATCATTATATTTTTTGAAGCCATTTGCTGTTTTCTTTCTTCTCTTAGCTTGTTAAAATTTATTTGCTCTTCCCTGTAGTCTGTTTTGTTTGCAAGATTGTGTAATGAAGTTCACCAAGAAAAAAATAACTGAGTGAATAATTCTACAGACAGCAGTCACACTATTGGAATCTTCTTTCTGAAAACGTAAGGGTAAAGATTTATAACCTGAAGGCATTAGGCTTTATATTTGTTGCTACTGCAGTAAATAGGGAATTCTACAGAATAGAAGGTACAACTGAGGAAAACCTACCCTACTCGTGCCATTTCCTGGGGACTACTACAGAACAAGGAGTGACAGTTGGAATACAAGTGGTGCTATGAAGCATCTTAATGGTTATGCATAGGATTAGGAAGTCACTCCTGGCTTTCGTTGTTGGACAGCCTAATCACTCATAAAATGAGCAAAGGTACCCCCCTATTGGATCCTGTTGGATGAATCAATTATTTAATTTTTGTTCACTGTGTTATTCTCACTAGGCATGTGTCTAATTTTAGTGGAGACACAAAGTGGTATTTAGACAGAAGGGAAGGAATTTTAACCAGAACTTCAGAGACCCCCCCCCCCCCCCCCGTTTTCTTTCTTCAGTAAGAAATTATATATATAGCTCACTTTATGCATCTCTATCTGGACTATGAAAACTGTAAACTGTAAGTTTATGGCATATATTGGGATGCGTAAGTTTTTACATATGTGCCACTTTATTTACTTATAGTACTGTTTTTATATATCCTTATATTTCTACTGAGTCTGTTCCTGTTATATTTGTTTTTGTTTCTGCTTTTACTTTATTTAGTTTAGTATCTTATTTTGATTTTAATTTTAGCACTTAAATTATTATTAATTTAATCTATCTTATTTTGATTTTGATTTTTAGCACTTGAATTATTATTAATTTAATCTATCTTCCTTCTGTAAACTGTCATTCTTATAGTGTGAGCCTGAGCATTGAAATTTCGTGCAGTGATATGCACTTTTTCCTCTGTGTTGATCTGAATGACAATAAAGTTTATTTTGACCATGGGATTTTTTACATCCACAAGATCTGTCACAACAGACTGCTGTATTACTTCCTAAGAGTTGACTCTCTGGGGAACTAAGCTGCACAGCACAACTCTCAAAAGTTGAACTCCCCCTTCACTCTTTTCCATAAGAAATCACTACAGACAGTGCTTCCTTTCTTTTGGGTGACTTTGCGCTTCTTTTGATTTTTTGCCACCTTTAATTTAATATACATCAGTGGTAGATGTTGTGGGAGCTTGCCCCCCCCCCCCCACACACACACGTGAGGAAGTGGGGAGGGGGATTCCCCATGTTTATATTCAGAAGATTGTCACTACATAACTTGTACTACCATATCAGGTAGCTGGGATCTCAGTTTAATGTCTCATCTGAAGGATGGCACTTCAGGAATGCAGTACCCCCTCTAATGCTGTCCTACAGTCAAAATACCATAATGTGAATCCAGTCACTTGGTGTGAAGACTGAACTCACTCTCTTCTGATATTTCTAGCATCAAAGGTAAGTGGACTACCTGTCAAGGCACTGACATTAACTTTGCTGCCCAAGTAACTTTATGGACAGCTGCACGGTATATCAATTGAGAAAGCAAAACACCTTTATTGCATTGCAGTCTGGTCTCTCAGGCAAGATCACACTTTACTCTTGTGATAACCATAGGAAAATAAGAAGCTTTGTTACATCCCAGGTATTTAAAACTCTGCATGACCTATGCCAGTCTCCCACATAATATGTCAGCCATCTGGCTTGTCTCAACCTGTATTTTGTTTTCTAGGTACTGACGGATGTGACCGTGTTAAGAAGTCAATGGCTGACTTGATTAAGATAATTTCTGAGATAAGTTAGAAATGAATTGTTATTACTTTTTGTTGTGTATTGCAGCTTAGTGCACAGGATTAATATTATGAGCTTCATCTTGAAACCCTGGGTTTGATTCCATCATTTCCCAGTTGTCTGTTACTTGCCTTTTAGTGAGAAAGTTGATCAGACAGTGCTTCTGGGCTGCCACTGCAAAGAGGCAGTAACACTTTGTCGGTTTACACATTGACAAATAGATAAAAATAAACATTTTTCTTTTGTAAATGACAGTGCTGTCTACACAAATAATAAGACCATTTATAAAAAGTGAGCAAAAACGTGGCTCCAAAAGTGATGCTAATGGCCGATGTTTAAAGCTATAGCATTAGTAAGATGCCATCTCCTAAGGAACCAGAACTGTGATGTAAATTGTGGCACTCTTCATTAAATTACTGAGTTCTGTAACACTGCTCACTACCATCTCTTTTAGACTGCTGTACATTCTGTTCATGAGCATGATGTATTCGTGGCACACCTTTTTAATTAAATGTTACTGCATTCATAAATTTTACCAGGACAGGAGAAAGCAGAGCAAGAATACACAGTGCAAATGGAAACTTAATGTTCACATAATCATGTGTTTGCCACTGACTAGTTTTACCAACAGCCTCCTGAGTAAGACTTGCGGTTGCTAACCTATGTCTATCCTTCATCCACCAAAGTATCACACTGACAGTTACTCAGGTAATGAGCTAGTATTTTTTTCAGTTGTACTTATGGAATAGCAATGCTCTTCTCTATACAGTATTATTTATAATCATTGTTAGATACTGAAAGGGTAGCTTTCATATATGGAGTAATTTTTTTCTTGTGGTGTGAAATATTTTGACCTCCAACTTTGATTGTTACTTTCTGCATAGTTGTTTTGAAAAGCTTATTCACTAGTGAATATAGTACAGCCACTTCTTCCACAGAATGCTGCTCACTAGGGCATACGTTCATGCTTACTATGAAGCTTATCCACTAGTGACTATAGTACAGCCACTTCTTCCACAGAATGCTGCTCACTAGGTCATATGTTCATGGTTACAATGAAGCTTATTCACTAGTGAATAAAGTACAGCCACTTCTTCCACAGAATGCTGCTCACTAGGTCATATAAGTACATAGCTAAGTACTAGGCTGGCTGCCCTTGTGGGCTATTTTAAACCTAGCCATTGTCCCTTTTTGTGCTTGAAATAACCTATCCCATTTGGTTATAGATTGGCCTTACCCATCTCATGGTTCATAATTCTATATTACCCCTAATGAGAATGGCTGGGATCATACCATAGATAACTTGAAGGGACCCATGCATGGGCTAAAGCATTTAGGAGCTGCCTCTGTCCATTAGTAGTACAGGGGACACTCCTGGAGAAAAGTATCTGTTTACCATTCATGGATCTAAGCTGCATTTGAATATGGACAGGGATGACCTTTGTTTTATGTGGTATCCTCTGTGAGATATACCTGTCCCTCCAATTCATTCTGTTGATGTTGCTGAAGAGGTTTAGGTCCCTAGAATGAGTATTTCCGATGCCATTTGACTTGCTGGTGTACAGTAGATCCAGCAGTAATGGGTTGGCGGATGCCCTGTATGTCACACATAGGTCACCTTTTAGCGGTATGTAGGATGTAAGCATATGTTCATGTTTATTATGGAGCTTATTAACTAGTGAGTATAGTGCAGCCATTGCTTCCACAGAATGCTGCTCACTAGGTCATACTATTAAGCTTATTCACTAGTGAATATAGTACAGCCAATGTTTTCACAGAATGCTGCTCACTAGGTCATACTATTAAGCTTATTCACTAGTGAATATAGTACAGCCAATGTTTTCACAGAATACTGCTGACTAGGCCATACTATTAAGCTTATTCACTAGTGAATATAGTACAGCCAATGTTTTCACAGAATACTGCTGACTAGGCCATACTATTAAGCTTATTCACTAGTGAATATAGTACAGCCAATGTTTTCACAGAATACTGCTGACTAGGCCATACTATTAAGCTTATTCACTAGTGAATATAGTACAGCCAATGTTTTCACAGAATACTGCTGACTAGGCCATACTATTAAGCTTATTCACTAGTGAATATAGTACAGCCAATGTTTTCACAGAATACTGCTGACTAGGCCATACTATTAAGCTTATTCACTAGTGAATATAGTACAGCCAATGTTTTCACAGAATACTGCTGACTAGGCCATACTATTAAGCTTATTCACTAGTGAATATAGTACAGCCAATGTTTTCACAGAATACTGCTGACTAGGCCATACTATTAAGCTTATTCACTAGTGAATATAGGACAGCCAATGTTTTCACAGAATACTGCTGACTAGGCCATACTATTAAGCTTATTCACTAGTGAATATAGGACAGCCAATGTTTTCACAGAATACTGCTGACTAGGCCATACTATTAAGCTTATTCACTATTGAATATAGGACAGCCAATGTTTTCACAGAATACTGCTGACTAGGCCATACTATTAAGCTTATTCACTAGTGAATATAGGACAGCCAATGTTTTCACAGAATACTGCTGACTAGGCCATACTATTAAGCTTATTCACTAGTGAATATAGTACAGCCAATGTTTTCACAGAATACTGCTGACTAGGCCATACTATTAAGCTTATTCACTAGTGAATATAGTACAGCCAATGTTTTCACAGAATACTGCTGACTAGGCCATACTATTAAGCTTATTCACTAGTGAATATAGTACAGCCAATGTTTTCACAGAATACTGCTGACTAGGCCATACTATTAAGCTTATTCACTAGTGAATATAGGACAGCCAATGTTTTCACAGAATACTGCTGACTAGGCCATACTATTAAGCTTATTCACTAGTGAATATAGGACAGCCAATGTTTTCACAGAATACTGCTGACTAGGCCATACTATTAAGCTTATTCACTAGTGAATATAGGACAGCCAATGTTTTCACAGAATACTGCTGACTAGGCCATACTATTAAGCTTATTCACTAGTGAATATAGGACAGCCAATGTTTTCACAGAATACTGCTGACTAGGCCATATGTTCATTCTTACTGTGATCCTAGAGATTACTAAGAAGGCTGAGGGCAGGCATATGTGCATGTAAACAAAACTAATATAATTAAAATCACACACACTTTAAAATTATCTTGTGAAAAATATTCTTATCTTATTAAAAATCTGTCAGACTGCGTAAAAAGAGAAATACTTCTTGCTTTTTAAAAAACAGAAAGAATCCATGAAATGTGAGCATATAGAAAATGTTCTAGTTTGTATCTGTCTGCATACCTAGCTAACAAATGGCTACATTATTATGATACTAAATACAAAATAAGTCATCGTTAGCTGTAGTTATTCAAAATTAACTTCAAGCAATGACTCAGCATACATGGTAAGTAACACTTTCATCAAATCGGTTGGTGTTGCAGGGTATGGCACCTATTACACAGACAAGGACCGACAGAAAATGTCAGCATTCGGTGCATTAAGAAACACCCCATATACAGATGAAGGCAGTGTCTCCTGAAACTGGACCATTAGAAATGGCCTACATTTTATTACATATCAAATGTAAAAAAATGCAAACACAAATTACAGACTAGGTTAATTAAATGTTTTACAGTGAACTGAAAGGATAATAAAGTATCATAGCGAAATTCTGAGTATCAGATGATTCTCATCTGATTAGCACAGCTGCCCCAAAGACATTTTTCTGGCAAGAATTATCAACTTCCACATGAAATGAACATATTCCAGGTTCTAGTTTGATTCATAGGTTCATAGGTGTGTACTAGGCTAATGGCCCTGGAGCCTTTATAAGCCTAGTCCATAGGATTACCCTAGCATCGTGCCACCTGACCTTAGTTCCCAGTGCCTCTGTTGAGTAGAGCCACTGGAGTGATCCCCAGGGTGAATTTTCTCTTTCCCATCCACTCATCAAGATTTCTCTTGAAGAGGGCCAGTGAGGTGCTTTGTTTGACATGTATGGAAAGTCTGTTCCATAGCATGGGCAGTCTCTGGGTTATGAACCTGTCCCTCCAGCTTGTTCTGTTGATTGTGGTAATGAGGTTGAGGTCTCTGGGGCATGTGGTGCTGAGGGATTGGGATTTCTTTAGATGTAGCATTTCTAACAGAACTGGGTCCAACGTGGCTTTGTAAGTCAAACAGAGATCACCTCTAAGTAGGCTATATGAGACAGAGAATAGTTTGAGTTTTTTGAGTCTGTCCATATAGGACAAGTGTTTAAGGCCTAGGATCCTGTTTGTGAGGTACTTTTGCGGCCTCTCCAATTGTTGCAGGTGTCTAGTGAGCTACATGCCAAATGGGGCATTGTACTCGATGAGTGGCCTAATGAGGGAAGAATAGAGGGAGACAGTGACCTCTTTCTTCCTGGATGCAAAACCGTTAGTAATGAGATGTGCCACAAAGAAGGACTTTCTGACCACAGTGGCAATGTGGTGCTCAAAAGAGAAGTTGCTGTCAACCTGTGTTCCCAGATCTCTTATAACACCTTCTGTATTCAGTGGATTACTATCAATGTGGTAATTCATGGGAACCGGGTTTTTCCCAAAGGGGATGACGACACATTTTTTGGCATTGAGCTTAAGGCCATGGTTATGACAACAGTCGTTGGTCTCAGTGAGACCTTTCTGTAGGATGTCAACATCACTTGGGGAGTTAATAATAGCTCCCAACTTGCAATCGTCTGTGAACTTTGTCAGCCAGAGTCTCTTCGTTTTGTACTGGATTTCAGAGAAATAGATACCAAACAGGAGAGGACCCAGGACTGAACCCTGTGGGACTCCACTTGTGACTGGTCGGCAGTCTGACTTGGAGTCAGCTACTTTCACACTGTGGGTTCTATCTGTGAGCCAGTTTGCAACCCATCTAGTGATATAGGGGGTTGATGCCTAGCTTAGTGAGTTTTTCTATGATTCCTGAGTGGGGAATGGTATCAAATTATTAGAATATATTATTTTAGTAAAGCCAAATACATGGGGTAAAGCCCTCTTATAAGCATGATGAAGGTAAAAGTGGCTCCTTGTGTTATTTTGTCAGCAGAAGGATGCTCACCCTTCTATGTTTATCTGAAAATCTTTCAGTAAGTTATAATAAAAAATAGAATGTTCCCTAAAATGGAATAAAACAGCAGTCAGTATTTTGAACATAAAATATTGATTTTTGGTATACTCTGCACCAGTTATAAGCTGCAGTTTACATGTATACTCCGAATAGCACAGGTCTATATTACGTCCGCTAAAAATGAATTTGCTGAACTACATCTACATTGAAAATGCAATTCAGCAAATTCACTCTTGTCATACCCCCCGCTAATTATATATACCAACTCCGAGATCGCACTACAGTGAGGAAAGTGCAAATTTTCTGTGCTTCACTGTACCGCGATTTCACTATTATCAATTCGCTGAACTGCATTTTCGATGTAGATGCAGTTCGGCGAATTCATTTTTTGTGGACATAATATAGACCCGAAAAGCACACATTTGATATTATACTCCATGTGTGTGTACTGCCAAAAATATTTTCCCTTATTGCATAGTGAATTGGCAGTTTTGGAAGCTAATGTTGTTGTTTGTCTTTCGGCTTTTCCCGGTAAGGGGTCGCCACAGCGGAACTCCGGTCCGCTAATGATTGGCAGTAGATTTTTACAAAACGCCGAGGTGCCAGCTCGACGCTCAACCAAAGCACACCCATTTATGCACGTATGTCTTTCGAACGCTACCCAACCACGGGGAGGACATGCAGACTCCACACAGAAGGCACTCTCAAGCCCAGCTGAGAATCGAACGGGAGAACCTCTTGCTGTGAAGTAACAACGCTACCGCCGTATCACTGCGGCATCCACAGTTTTGGAAGCTAATGTGATTGTTTAAAATATCTTGGTGTGTGTATGCTTTAAGAAGTCTTTAAATCACCAGTACTGGTTTGAAACTATACTCTAAACACTGTGGTATAGTACCGTCTTTGTTTTCTTACACACATCATTTTGGCTAGTTGCCTATGAACGTTTTTTTGAAAATAAGCTGGAAGAATCTGCTTTTCACTTGTTTTAACCAACAGGCAATTTACAAGAAATGTGTTTATGTAATGGTTTTATGCAGTTTATAGTAAATAAAATGCAGAAAATGAATAAAACATTATGATTTATTTTGACAGAAACTGTGATAGAACTGTACCTAAAACAAAAATAAGTAAAGGGTATGTGAGGAAAAACAATAATAGTAAAAAATTACAAGTCAAACAACAACATGGTTACTGGTATATAACTAAATATGGGGCATAAGATTAATAA
Source organism: Protopterus annectens (assembly GCF_019279795.1). NCBI lineage: Eukaryota > Metazoa > Chordata > Ceratodontiformes > Protopteridae > Protopterus > Protopterus annectens. The sequence goes on along the minus strand of NC_056747.1, from coordinate 509,527,430 downwards.
ATGAAAAATAAGGGCTATAAAAATACATCCATGGCTGTATTGAAAGTAACAATGCTAATATTATCACTTGTCCTGAATACTGATGCAATGACAGAGACGTCACTCAGAGAACAATGACCGGGATAAAGTTGTGCCAAGGTACATTTTGCCCATAATAAGCAGCTTAAAAAGGGAAGAAAGGTATCAGTGTTATGAAAGTGCAGAATATAAATGAGGTAGATCTAGCGGCAGTCTGGGTGGGGTCATAGCAGAGACATGGAATAAAGCTGCCATTTTATTTATAAGTTAACACCATAAACGCAACATTTCCACATCACATGGTTCATTTGTCAACCAAACATGATCTCTGATTACCACATATATTGAAAGTATGAGTTGTCTATCCTCCCTTGGTGTAGTACTTTTTTACTATTTAGTTTAAGTCTCTCTCAGCTTTCAAAAATGTGACTTTTACAGTTATAAAAAATGAAATGAAATTGACTTTAAAATAAAGTAATTGATAAAATTTATCATGTTTCTGTAAGGGGATTGCACACCTCCCACCATGAGGGTTGCTTGCAACACCCCTGCAAAGTAAATATACTAACTTTCAAAGGTACATTATTTAGGAGGAAATACTTGGAGTTTGAATAATTAGTGTATGGGGATGTAGAATGACAGAGGTGCAGTACCCTTGCAAAAACATCTCTCCAGAATACTTCTTAATGAAATATAAATCTTAGGTTTTATTTGCAGACCAGAATGCTGCAAATTGTACGTGCCTCTTGCATCTAATACTTTATGATTACATCCACTTGTTATACTAAAGTCTAAAACAGTGATACATTTCTTTTTTGTCTGTATATTAAATGCTATACTGATCTGACTTAACTATTTTAAGTGTAACAGAATAAATATAACTGTTTTATATGTAATATCCTCTGCATATTATATGCATGAAGTGTTACAAACTACAGGTCTTGTGTCTTTCGGCTTTTCCCGGTTAGGGGTTGCCACAGCGGAACTCCGGTCCGCTAATGATTGGCAGTAGATTTTTATATGCCGAGTTGCCTGCCCTGATGCACAGCCTTCAATGAAGGTACACCATTCACGCATGTCTCCACACAGAAGACGCTTTAGCTGAGAATTAAACAGGACAACGTCTTACTGTGAGGCGACAACGCTACCGCAGCACCACCACTGCAGTAATTGTTACAAACTACAGGTATTTAGCTAAAACCTGTTTGTTGAGAAAACTACAAAAAGAAACTCATCCAGTGCCTCTGTATTGCTCCTTTTAAATTAGAAACTAGTGCAAGACTTACAGTATAGCTGCGGTCATGTATCTCTAGCAGGTTTAAGTAAGTTAACAACTGTACTGATACATTTAACTTAGTAACTAGTCCAGGAACTATTTTTTTATTTCTTTTGGGTTTCTAATACCATGATGGGAATGGACCCCATTCCTAAGTCAAAGTACAATTAAAGTTCATGAAATTAGTATTGTTTTAATCTTTAATATCAGCCAGAAGTGCTCTTCAAAGCACCTGTAATGTGCCCAGTAATGACTCTTTCTGCAATTCATATGGAGTTAAATGTATTGGTAACATATCTAAATACAATTGTAGATTCTTTTTTATAAGACCCATTGCTCCTACTACTATTGGAACTGTCTGGGTATCTTTCTTCCATATTGCTCTTGTTTCCGCCTGCAAATCCTGATATTTTATGACTTTGTGTCTCTGTACACGACACTGTAGTCACTGGGTGTGGCAATTTTAGTGATCAATGCTACTTTTGTCTTCTTTTCATGGACCACTGTATCCAGTTTTCTCTCATTTTTCTTGAACTGTTGGTAATGGGTGATCCCATGTGATGTAGACTTCATTATTTTCTATGATGCTTTGTGGCTCATGTTTTCAGTGTTTTTCAGCCACTTCAGTACCATAATGTGTGGACAATCCCCAGTGCAACAGTCTTGCCACATTATTATCCTTTTCAGTATATAGTCCTTCTGCCATTAGTATGTCACAACCAGCAACGAGATGTGCAACTGTTTCCAGTTCTGTTTTGCAAAACCTACATTTCTCTGTTTCTCCTGCATGTTCTTTGGACTTTGTAAACCAACATGTATGTAGCCCACTATCTTGGAATACCAATATTAACCTTTCATCTCTTGGTTTGAATTCACCTCTCCTTAACCATCCCTGCATTTGATCCTGACAGTGGCGGCTGGTGACTTCAAATCACAGGGGGGCTGCAGGAGACGCTGAATGGGTGGGGTCAAAGGGAAGGGGTGTGGTCAACCATAAAGGGGAGGAGCTATGCACAAAACCACAAAAAACTAACTTTAATTAAATATGCTGCCCTGGGTGGCAAACCATCATTATGAAAGTCCAATCAAGACAAAAATAAGTGTAGAAGAATAAAAATATTTCAATGCATTGGCTGCATGACAGCTTACTTAATATCTAGATGGAAACAAAAGGTTGTGAGGCATGAAAAAATAAATTACTTTTTAAATACATTACTGGAATGCCAGTCAAAATCAAGTATAAGAAAACCAGAAGCACTCAACTCAAACCACTTCTCCTTGCACTGCAGTTCTAATTATAATATATTCAGCTTTATTAAAGTACCAAGCAACATGCTGAAAGTAGAAATCTATGTGATGCCCCCACTTGTAAAAATGTTTCTTATCCAAAAAAGACCTGCTGCCTGACAACTTGTTTCATGGGGAAAACATGATACAAGTAAAAAATGAAAAGCAAACAAGAAACAAGCTCAAGATACATTGCTTAAAGGATTACTGTACAGGTTATGGACCACACATGATTGGCATTCTGTTTAGTTTACGGGTAAAGTCTGTAGAGATGACTGGAAGTCTCCAACAAGTGTAATGAGCTTTTTAAAATAATGGAATCCTGTCCTTTAATACCCAAGGCTTATACATTATCTAGTCAAGTATTCTCTGCATGGCAGACAAGCTTACCTTATGGTCATTAAAGCATTGCTACTTAAACACAGAGCAACAGGCACTTTGAGTAATAAGCATAAATCTGAGTAATAAGCATAAATCAACAGTACAAAAATATGACAGAAACCAGACCATTCTGCAAAATCAAGGACAGATGAAAAGCCACTGTAGTACTTATGCAGTGTGTCCTCCCCATCCAAGGTAGATACAACTACTCCTTGCCTTGCTTGGACACATCCAGAGTCACTACATGGGGGAGTGGGGTGCAACAAGCATGTCACAATTTGAAATCTCTCTGGCTGACTGTGATGGCCCTGACACATTTGTCATACCTCTCAACCTCAAGAGCAAGAAATCTGGACAAAGCCATACACAGAAGTGGGACAAAGGCACAACAATAAGGACAATTTTTAAATATTGCTCTAATAAACTTAGAAAGATAATAGAATAGGTCTTGCATTAGTATGAATTTTCTGAAGGGTATAAAATCTGAAACTCAAATGTCTGTCATTTTCTAACTTCAGTCTTTAGTGATTTGTCACTAATTTGCCAAAAACACAATTTTATGAAAAATGGACCAAAAATGTGATGCAAAAATATAAAATAGACACACAATACAGCTGCTACCTGTCAAAGAAGGGACACTTTAATATTAGTACTGCTACCTTGAGCAGCTGACAAAATAAAAGAATCTACATGCATTTCAAGTAATCTATAACTTTGATTATTACAGTTATTTCTTAATTGTAAACCCTCCATGTTTTCTTCCAAAATTGCTATTTTATGGAGGGATTATTAGGGGAAGAGCAACATTTTGAGCCAAAATTGGGGACAGTTGAGAGGTTGGCTATGCCTAATTCTATAAAGCAATTTATTTGCATGTACCTCTCAACCTGTTAATGCAGTAAATCTGAACAAGGCCAAATATATTGGGGGCACATATAAACAGTACTAAAAATTGCTCTTGTATAAATTGAGACAGTTGATAGAACGGCTCTTACTTTAACATGCATTTTTATGAAGGTTATGAAGTCTGAAACTTATTATTTAGTGACTTCTGGAAAATCATTTAGGAATTAAAACTACAAATTTTATGAACAACAAACCAAAAATAAGAAGCAAAAATCTATTCATTCTTTCAAAATCTGGACAGTTGGGAGGTATAGTTCAGCTGGGCCTGTCTGAGTTTGCTGCCCTCCCCCCCCCCCCAACAAAATAATGGTTGAACTGGAGCCTCTGCAGCCATTCCAATTAACCATTACTTGGCTATTTCACTCCATTTACCATAAACACTAATGTGCATACTGCTTTACTTCAATGATTGGACTTCATTTGAAAGTTTTATTTTGTATTTTACAGCACAAACATTAAGTCATCTGTTAAACAAAGCAATGCAGTCTCACAATGAAAACTTAGCATTAAAACTTCTCTGCCCTTGAAACTCACATTCATTGAAACAGCATTGAAACCCACATTCAAAGAAAATACATTTTGCCAGTGGCAGATAAAGATTAATTTTGGGCTGTTTTCAAATCATAGGCCCCTTGCATATGAAACATACATGTGCTCTTTGATACACCTTCCTCATTGTACTAAAAATTATATTCCTTGTACAATACAGTACACTTGTTAGAGGGTGCTTTAAATTTGTTTTGAACATTTTTCCAGTAAGCAATGAAACAAACCATATGCACCCATAATGGCAAAACTGCCCAGTTGAGAACATTTATCATAAAAAAGTCTACTCAGACTTCCACAATCCACCATTATTAGTAAATATACACAATTCTACAGTCCACCATTATTAGTAAATATGCACAATTCCACAGTCCACCATTATTAGTAAATATGCACAATTCTATAGTCCACCATTATCAGTAAATATGCACAATTCTACAGTGCACCTTTATCAGTAAATATGCACAATTCTACAGTCCATATTCAGTGAATTCAGTTCTTGCCATAGCTGTCAACCTTAGCACAAAAACCTGGACGAAGCCAATAATGGGTAATACAGTCCCAAAAATAGGGACAAATTTAAAATATTCATCTTATAAACTTAGAAAATTGCTAGAAAAAAAGGTTGTGCTACTATGTATTCTGAAGAACATGAAGTTTGAAATTCAAATGCCGGTCAATTTTACTGCGGACAGAACAAAAACAATTTTCAGCAGAGACGAGGGATTAATACTGCAGACACGTCTTTGTAAAATGGCAGGGCACCAGAGCAAATCCAGACAAACACAGGGAGGAGATGCAGACTCCACACAGAAGCCACCCCAACCAAGAATCAAACCAGAAAACCTATAGCTGTGAGGCAACAATACTACCACTGCACCATCAAATCTGCAAGGAATTAAACATTCAGAAACCTGAAGTCTGAAATTCAAATGCCAGTCAATTTTACTGCGGACAGAACAAAAACAATTTTCAGCAGAGACGCAGGAATTAATACTGCAGACACGTCTTTGTAAAATGGCAGGGCACCAGAGCAAATCCACACAAACACAGGGAGGAGATGCAGACTCCACACAGAAGCCACCCCAACCAAGAATCAAACCAGAAAACCTATAGCTGTGAGGCAACAATACTACCACTGCACCATCAAATCTGCAAGGAATTAAACATTCAGAAACCTGAAGTCTGAAATTCAAATGCCGGTCAATTTTACTGCGGACAGAACAAAACAATTTTCAGCAGAGACGAGGGATTAATACTGCAGACACGTCTTTGTAAAATGGCAGGGTACCAGAGCAAATCCACACAAACACAGGGAGGAGATGCAGACTCCACACAGAAGCCACCCCAACCAAGAATCAAACCAGAAAACCTATAGCTGTGAGGCAACAATACTACCACTGCACCATCAAATCTGTAAGGAATTAAACATTCAGAAACCTGAAGTCTGAAATTCAAATGCCGGTCAATTTTACTGCGGACAGAACAAAACAATTTTCAGCAGAGACGAGGGATTAATACTGCAGACACGTCTTTGTAAAATGGCAGGGCACCAGAGCAAATCCACACAAACACAGGGAGGAGATGCAGACTCCACACAGAAGCCACCCCAACCAAGAATCAAACCAGAAAACCTATAGCTGTGAGGCAACAATACTACCACTGCACCATCAAATCTGCAAGGAATTAAACATTCAGAAACCTGAAGTCTGAAATTCAAATGCCGGTCAATTTTACTGCGGACAGAACAAAAACTATTTTCAGCAGAGACGCAGGAATTAATACTGCAGACACGTCTTTGTAAAATGGCAGGGCACCAGAGCAAATCCACACAAACACAGGGAGGAGATGCAGACTCCACATAGAAGCCACCCCAACCAAGAATCAAACCAGAAAACCTATAGCTGTGAGGCAACAATACTACCACTGCACCATCAAATCTGCAAGGAATTAAACATTCAGAAACCTGAAGTCTGAAATTCAAATGCCGGTCAATTTTACTGCGGACAGAACAAAACAATTTTCAGCAGAGACGCAGGGATTAATACTGCAGACACGTCTTTGTAAAATGGCAGGGCACCAGAGCAAATCCAGACAAACACAGGGAGGAGATGCAGACTCCACACAGAAGCCACCCCAACCAAGAATCAAACCAGAAAACCTATAGCTGTGAGGCAACAATACTACCACTGCACCATCAAATCTGCAAGGAATTAAACATTCAGAAACCTGAAGTCTGAAATTCAAATGCCTGTCAATTTTATTTAACATTTGTTAATCAGGACAGTCTGACTTGGAACAAAAACAATTTTCAGCAGAGGCCCAGGAAGAAATAATGCAGACATGTCTTTGTAACATGGGAGGACACAAAAGCAAACCCACACAAACACAGGGAGAAGATACGGACCCCACAAAGAAGGAACCCCAGCCAAGAATCAAACCTGAGAACCTGCAGCTGTGAGGCAACAATGCTACTACTACACCATCAAATATCAAGCATTGCAACATTTACAAACCACAGATATTATGAGGAACAGATCAGATCAAATATGAGGCAAAAATCTGCAATTTTTTTACAAATGGTGGTGGGTAGGGAACTCAAGTCTTTAACACCTGCATACAGGGTACAGGGTTCAAGCCTGAGGTATTCCCTTCCACACCACCATGAGCACCTGGGGCATTTTCACACACACACACACACACCAGTTAACACATACACAACTCCAGTTACAAGCACCAGCTAACACATACACAACTCCAGTTACAAGCACCAGCTAACACATACACAACTCCAGTTACAAGCACCAGCTAACACATACACAACTCCAGTTACAATCACCAGCTAACACATACATAACTCCAGTTAGAAGCACCAACACATAAAGTAAAATGCACCATACACTTACCTGTCTGTTCTCCATACCATATCCTGCCCGCGCAATACTCACAAAGACCCGCGAGATCCCAGTAAAGCTCCTTCCCGACGACGAGATCCCAAGCTCCCTCCCGAGACTGTTCTGGCATGTTATGGACAGAGGGGATACACATATGTTCAACACGTTATGGACAGAGGGGATACACATATGTTCAAGTTTTTAATTGTAGAACAGATTATACCAGGACCTAGGGGGGGGTGACATCAGGACCTATACTGAAACAAGGGAGGCGAATTGGATTATCAAGCTTAGGTCTGATGTCCCACCTGGTCTTAATGGTATGGTTCCAGTTAAACCATTCCTGAAGTCAAGGAGATTACATAAATGAGAAGGTGACTGATGAGTTTATGTTGATCACTAGTATTATATAGCATGTATTCCAGTTTTACTTGTATACATGTTAGTTCCATTATATTTTATTGTTATTTTACGATGATGTTTTTATTATTATGTTTTTAAGCTGTTGATAGGGCTCCACTAGAATGACATATGGTTGTTTTTAATGTTCTATTTTATATGCAATGTTACTTTAAGAATGAATGATTTTTCCCGCTTATTTGTTGTATATAAGCAGTTCATTAACTAATTAAATATGAAGGTCTGAAGAAGCCATTTCGGTGAAAGTGCTAATCTGTTTAATAATAAAAGTGTTAAAGCAAACTCGGTTACTGGTCATTTGATGAAGTAACGTAGAGATTGTGTACATGCTGATTCCATCATCGGTTCTTGGTTTGCTGCCTCTGCTTTCGTTTTTATCATTAATTGTTTGGGCTATCTACAGAGAAGCATTTGCTCCGTCGAGGCACTTATTGGATTTTTGCTACAAGTGTAGTATAAAGCTTAGACTAGGAAGGCAGACACCAAATGACATGCATGATGAACAACTCTTGTTTCTGCTACTGTGGAAAGCTGGTAATCTCATATTGAAAAATGAAACGTAACTGTGAAATGAGTAGCACTGAAAATAAAAAGAAATTCCTTTGTTGTTAATGGGATTAGTGCCAAAAAGTATAAACTGTTACACCGATTATTGAAAAGCCTGGATCAAAATCGTTCAGGACATTGCATAACTTTTCAAAATCATTCACAGCTGATGTCATTAGTAAACTGATAAATAGTCAAATTCCATAACCATGATTGTTTTAAAAAGTAGATGGTATATCAGAATAAGGTAAATTGTATAGACTAGCAGAACACTATCATTTTGCAGGGAGGCGTTTTAAGGCATTATGTAACAGATTTTTTTTTGTATGGCGTGCATTGTGAATGCATTCGGAAATAGATTATTGTCAAAGGATAATTTAACACTAAAGAAGACAATGAGTATTAGATTTGGAATAGAAACAGCTGAAAGGATGTCTATGAAATGCAATTAGATGAATTTGAGTGTGTACTTACAGGCGTATTTGCTGGACACGCCATGAAATAAGTTAGTTTTTCAGTGGAAAAATGAGATTGTCACTTTGTCAACTTTAAAAAATAGAGACTGTTACAAGTTTTTGAAAAAGGAAATTTGCCATTATGAGCATATTATTAACAAATATGCGAGTACAAAAGAGAATAGCGGATATTTACATACTGAAGCTGTATACCTAGAAATTGAATAATCAGTTGTACACACTGCAGATGTGTGAATAGAATGGAATGGAATAATCAAAAATTAGTTAAATGATAAACCTAGAAATTTTGACAAAAATGTATACACATTTGCATAGCTCTCAGCGTCATAGCACAAAAAATCTGAACAAAGCCAAAAATAATGGGGAGAAAGCCTCAAAAATAGGGACAAATTTTAAATACTGCTCTTATAAACTTAGAAAGTTGCTTGAATAAAAGGTCTTGTGTTACCATGCATTTTCTGAAGGATATAAAGTCTGAAACTCAAATGACTGTCATTATTTAGTGAATTCAGTCCTAACTGATTTGCTACAAAAATCCAGAAAATCACAAATTTTATGAGGAACAGACAAAACATATGAGGCAAAAATCTGAACAGTTGAGAGGTATGCATATTAGAAATATGTATATGCATATTGAATGTTGTGGGGGCTGTACCAGTATCTCCCCACTTACTAAATATACTTACTCTGAGGATGGGCTGTCCTGGAGATAGAAGGGCTAGCCTAGTTTTCAGCAAAATGCATTCTTCTTACAGTGAGGTAGGGTAACTTTGGAGTTAATATGTTTAAATATTTTGGGAGTACAGGTGAAGCCTCCAAATAGGAAGGGATTAATGGGGGACACAGCCACCCTGAATAAACACATCTCTTATTTGTAAGATTATTTTTCATATTCCTGATTTGTTACCTGCTCTCCAATTATTTGCTAATGAACTTCAGAATTACCAATAACAAAGTCTATGCAATATCAATGCACAAGATTTAATATTGTTTTTGTAATTGTCAAATACTCAAGCTGCCATTTGTTTAAACATTTGAAATACAGACAAAATAGTTTGCAAATGTACTTTTCGGATTTTGCTAGTATTTACTTGTGCGAGATTGTAGTACACTGGGGACTGGGAATTTGCCCATTTCTCACTGTAGTATAATCTCAGACTTGGTATATATAAGTTGCAGGGGGTGTGGAGAAGTACATGGGACTTGTCCCCCTGCAAAAAAATACTCTTTTTTTAATATTTTAGATGCAATGTATTTTTTTTAGTTTTTTTGTGTTTGAACCTTTGATACTTCAAGCACCTGAAGGGAAGTCAAAGTGTTTCTGTATATTTCAGTATTTTTCTGTATACGAGTATACACTTGTGGAAGAAATAGCAAAAGGTATTAAGTAAGAATATATCCTCCCTATGAATATAAGATAATTTTCCTTCTTTGAACTTAGTTCTATCATTGCAAGCCAGTTTTATTGATTACCAGTTTGATTACTCCTATTCAATATTTACAGCTGCTTTGTAAAAGGTTCATTCTTCCCTTATATACTTCAAAGATGGAGTATGTAAGTCATTGTCCAAAATGGAGGCTATGTTAAAGCATCAAGGCCTCAGTCCATGTCACACCTGAGGCTTTACTTGGGACTAGTAAAACTAACATTTCTATCAAGCTTCCCAGTGGTCCTACATCCACTGAATCCATTGCTGCAAAAGCATCTATCCAGAAATGGATAGGTACCTATGAACTAGTCCTCAGAGCAATCAGGAAAAATGATTATGTCAGATGACTCACTTAATCATTTAGTTAGCTGGATGGCTAACTGGCCGTGGGACAGTGTCCATACTGTGAGGGTGGCCGTGGGACATAGAACACACTGTGAGGGTGACAGGTGCATCTTTAGAGAGTACAAAGGTAGCCAGTGGGATACCACACAGATTTAGGACCTCTGCTATTCAGCATATACTGCTCTGATTCCAAGTTAAAAACATGGAATTCTGGTTAAACAAGTTGGCAGGTGATTGTAAACTGGGAATTAAACTCAAATCCCTTTCTGATATGCAGAAGCTGCAAAGCAAATGTACACAGTGGTGGTGGACTGGAAATGCGCTAAAAATAAATGCCAAGAAATGCAGTATTGTTATACTTGGGAAAGTAAACTTCCAGCAATTTATAAAATATAAAACAATCCACTCCAAAATGAAGATGTTGTGACAGACCTCAGGAAATGGGTTGATATCTTCTTCTCCTTTGATCATCATGTTACAACAATGGGCAGGAAATCCTTCTACATGCCACAGCTGAACATAAAGGATATTTCATTTACATCCAAAGAAGTCCTTGCCCCTTTATATTGTTCACTGATCAGGCCCATCATGGAATACAATCCCTCCTTTGGGATGTATCTTACTAAACATATCAAGCTGTTGAAGGGACCCCAAAGATTCTTGAAAAAAAAACAAAAAAAAAAAACAAACACACCATGAACCTAAAGGACCTGAGCTCTCAAAATAGTCTGGAGGCCTTGTCCCTGTATTCAGTGTCCTACAAATTCCTTACAGGTGATCTTTGTTTTGCTGTCTAGGCTATCAGACATACAGTAGTCCCAGACCCCTTCGGAACAAACTTCCTCTCCATATCAAGCAGTATGACACACTATCTTCCTTAAAGAAGGAAGTAGACACTTGGGTGAGTGTTCATAACTTTACCCCTGGTTTGATTTGGCTCTTATTTCTTGAAAAATGAGGTAAGGTCTAAGGGTGGGTACTGGCCAGGCATTAATGGCCACATGGCCCAGTTGTCTTGTGCATTCTATGATTCTGTGATTTTTGATCCATATGATGCTTCACCTTATGGAGCCGACATCATTCCATCACATAAGCTCACAGATGATACACAGACTGCATTTGCTTCAGTAATATTAACGATGCCTGAGAACAATTATGCCTGAATTCTCAAAAGAATCTTTAGCCAGAGTGAAAACATCTCCCCAGCACTTATATGGGAAGATCTTCATATTAGCAACAAGTCATTAGGATATACTGCCCATTATTTTTTCAGAAGTTGTTTTTTTTTTATTAGCAGAAGCAAACCTGTAATGCTGTGCACTATTCCTGTCCCATCCCATTCCATAGAAAGGAACAAAAAACACATGGTAGTGTTGGTGGACTACCACAGATCTCATATAGAAGGCAGACGAGCCAAGCACCATTGATTCCTTGGGTGCATATTATGCTACAACAGTTGAACAGATGCCACTGACAAATGCCCTTTTTCAAACAGAAACCTGAAAAAAAATCCATTGCATTATCTAAGGTCAATAGCAATGTTTTTAAAGGTTGATTCAAAGAGCAAGAAACACTATGCATTGCAATGGCTGCAGCTAGAAAGGACCAGCTGTCAGAATGTCAGTGGAGTCTAATACATTGCTATACAATGGTAAATCCTTTCAAACTATGTCCTTGCATGATAGCCACAATACTCAAAGGACTTAGAGAAATGCAAAAATAAAGTGTGTATGTTGTAATTTGATATGTGGTCAAGGTATGGCCAAGCAGTGTGTAGAACCTGCACTGGTTTTCATATGATCCCAATCCACTACCACAAACACTGCCATACTTTTAGGAATGGCAATCATTGTGATGTCAGTATAATCACACTGACCTTGCATTATCATGGGCACTGTGTTTCCTAACTGCTGTTGATACATCCTCCAAATGGCCAGCAGCTGGATGCATGGACTTCACAGCACTGAGGACAGCCACACTGCTGCAGACAGTGCTAGCAAGAAATAACTTACTTAAACATATTTGTGGTAAAAAGCTGCATAGTTCACATACAAAGAATTAAAATTTTTCAAAATGCAAAATGGCATTTAACATTCACCTGCTCCCCGTCATCCAACTACAAATGGGCTAGCAGAAGATTCTGTGCATGCATTTGAACAATTATTAAAGTCATATGTCCTCATAAGCCACTGTAGTACATGATAAATAATTTATTTTTTGCATACTTAAAAGCAATACATCAGCAATGCTGTTTCTGAATAGGAACCTAATGTCTTGTTTAGACTTAACAAAAGCAGATACCAAAAACAGGTTTAAAATAAGCAATTTCAGAATACAAATGTTATTCAGAATAGAAAATTGACTATTTGTCAGCATATGTTAAGGCATGAATATAGTACTGATAAACTGAGCCGGGACAAACCATGTCATGCTAGGGAACAGGGGCACACACAGCAGATGGGAGAGATGTCAGATGGGAAGGTGCCCAGTTACTGAATGGACTATTATCAATTTCAAGGTAAATCAGCTCTGATAAAAGGCCAGATAATCAGATGGGCAACCCTAGATAGATGTACAGAACCATGCCCACAGAAAGATGGATGTACAGAACCATGCCCACATAAGGGTGGATCTCCAGAGCCATGACCACAGAAGGATGGTTCTCCAGAGCCATGGTCACAGAAATGTGAATGTACAGAACCATGCGCACAGAAGGATGGATCTCCAGAGCCATGGTCACAGAAGGGTGGATGTACAGAACCATGCCCACAGAAGGGTAGATGTATAGAACCATTCCCACAGAAGAGTTGATCTACAGAGTCATGGTCACGGAAGGGTGGATGTACAGAACCATGTCCACAGAGAAATGGATGTATACAGCCATGCACACAGAAGGGTGGACAGCCAAAACCAAGCCCACATAGGAATGAATGTATACATCCATGCACACAGGAGGGTGGGGGTACAAAGTCTTGCCCACAGAAGGGTGACTGCACAGAAGGATGCCCACATAGAAATTAATGCATGCATCCATGCACACATGAAGGTGACTGTACAGAACCATGTCCACAGAAGAATGGGTGCATACAGCCATGTACACAGGAGGGTGGGTGTACAAAGTCATGCCCACAGAAGGCTAGATGTACAGAGACATGCCCAGATAAGGATGGATTACAAATCTTTACCTTGAGTAAGATGTACAAATATGTTTACATCCAGAGTTCCAGAAACCCTTTACAGAGTATCTGATAGGATTGTCTCTAACACTGAGCTTGTGATGAAGGTAAATAGTATTGTTAACCAGAAATTCAACTTGCGATAGCAATTACAAGTGGAATATGAGGAATGCCATGCTTTTGTGAAGTATAAAATTATTTCACTTTGCCAACATTGTAAAGTAATTGACCCATGGCATGGCACCTAATGTCACAAATAATTCCATCATGTACCACTGATTCTGATTTATAGAGTTCCAATAAATTATTGAACATTGATAATATACACAGGGCACTTTGCATTAGTCTTCTTCTCTTTCGGCTGCTCCCATTAGGGGTCGCCACAGCGGATCATCTGTTTCCATTTCTTCCTGTCCTCTGCATATTGCTCTGTCACACCAACTACCTGCATGTCCTCTCTCACCACATCCATAAACCTTATCTTAGGCCTTCCTCTTTTCCTCTTACCTGGCAGCTCCATCCTTAGCATCCTTTTCCCAATATACCCAGCAGCTCTCCTCAGCCCATGTCCAAACCAACGCAATCTCGCATCTCTGACTTTGTCTCCAAACCGTCCAACCTGAGCTGACCCTCTAATTTACTGATTCCTAATCCTGTCCATCCTTGTCACACCTAGTGCAAATCTTAACATCTTTAACTCTGCCACTTCCAGCTCTGATTCCTAATGTTTTGTCAGTGCCAACATCTCCAACCCATACAACATAGCTGGTCTCACTACCCTCTTGTAGACCTTCCCTTTCACTCTTACTGGTACCCGTCTGTCACAAATCACTCCTGACACTCTTCTGCACCCATTCCACCCTGCCTATACTGTCTTCTTCACCTCTCTTCCACACTCACCATTACTCTGAACTGTTGATTCCAAGTACTTAAACTCATCCACCATTGCCAAGTCTACACCCTGCATCCTCACCATTCCTCTATCCTCCCTCGCATTCACACACAAATATTCTATCTTAGTCCTGCTGACCTTCATTCCTCTCCTCTCTAGAGCATATCTCCACCTATTCAGGGCCTCCTCAACCTGGTCTCTACTCTCACTACAGAGCACAATGTCATCTGCAAACATCATCATCGGTGGGGCCTCCTGTCTGATCTCATCTATCAACCTGTCCATCACCACTGCAAATAAGAAAGGGCTCAGAGCTGATCCTTGATGTAATCCCACCTCCACCTTAAACACATCTGTCACTCCCACTGCAGACTTCACCACTGTCACACTACACTTGTACATATCATGTACCACTCTTACATACTTCTCTGCCACTCCTAACTTCCTTATACAATACCACAATTCCTCTCTAAGCACCCTATCATATGCTTTCTCCAAGTCCACAAAGACACAATGCAACTCCTTCTGACCTTCTCTATATTTCTCCTTCAACACTCTCAGAGCAAACATCGCGTCTGTAGTGCTCTTTCCCAGCATGAAACCATACTGCTGATCACTAATCATCACATCCCTTCTTAACCTAGCTTCTACTACTGTTTCCCATAACTTCAACCTGTGGCTGATCAGTTTTATCCCTCTGTAGTTACTACAGCTCTGCACATCACCCTTATTCTTAAAAATAGGTACCAAAACACTTTTTCTCCACTCCTCAGGCATCCTCTGACTTTCCAAGATTTCATTAAACAGTCTGGTTAAAAACTCCACTGCCATTTCTCCTAAGCACCTCCATGCTTCCACTGGTATGTCATCTGGACCAACAGCCTTTTCATTCTTCATCCTCTTCATAGCTATCCGTACTTCCTCCTTGCTAATCTGTTTCATTTGATGAAGTAACGTAGAGATTGTGTACATGCTGATTCCATCATCGGTTCTTGGTTTGCTGCCTCTGCTTTCATTTTTATCATTAATTGTTTGGGCTATCTACAGAGAAGCATTTGCTCCGTCGAGGCACTTATTGGATTTTTGCTACAAGTGTAGTATAAAGCTTAGACAAGGAAGGCAGACACCAAATGACATGCATGATGAACAACTCTTGTTTCTGCTACTGTGGAAAGCTGGTAATCTCATATTGAAAAATGAAACGTAACTGTGAAATGAGTAGCACTGAAAATAAAAAGAAATTCCTTTGTTGTTAATGGGATTAGTGCCAAAAAGTATAAACTGTTACACCGATTATTGAAAAGCCTGGATCAAAATCGTTCAGGACATTGCATAACTTTTCAAAATCATTCACAGCTGATGTCATTAGTAAACTGATAAATAGTCAAATTCCATAACCATGATTGTTTTAAAAAGTAGATGGTATATCAGAATAAGGTAAATTGTATAGACTAGCAGAACACTATCATTTTGCAGGGAGGCGTTTTAAGGCATTATGTAACAGATTTTTTTTTGTATGGCGTGCATTGTGAATGCATTCGGAAATAGATTATTGTCAAAGGATAATTTAACACTAAAGAAGACAATGAGTATTAGATTTGGAATAGAAACAGCTGAAAGGATGTCTATGAAATGCAATTAGATGAATTTGAGTGTGTACTTACAGGCGTATTTGCTGGACACGCCATGAAATAAGTTAGTTTTTCAGTGGAAAAATGAGATTGTCACTTTGTCAACTTTAAAAATAGAGACTGTTACAAGTTTTGAAAAAGGAAATTTGCCATTATGAGCATATTATTAACAAATATGCGAGTACAAAAGAGAATAGCGGATATTTACATACTGAAGCTGTATACCTAGAAATTGAATAATCAGTTGTACACACTGCAGATGTGTGAATAGAATGGAATGGAATAATCAAAAATTAGTTAAATGATAAACCTAGAAATTTTGACAAAAATGTATACACATTTGCATAGCTCTCAGCGTCATAGCACAAAAAATCTGAACAAAGCCAAAAATAATGGGGAGAAAGACTCAAAAATAGGGACAAATTTTAAATACTGCTCTTATAAACTTAGAAAGTTGCTAGAATAAAAGGTCTTGTGTTACCATGCATTTTCTGAAGGATATAAAGTCTGAAACTCAAATGACTGTCATTATTTAGTGAATTCAGTCCTAACTGATTTGCCACAAAAATCCAGAAAATCACAAATTTTATGAGGAACAGACAAAACATATGAGGCAAAAATCTGAACAGTTGAGAGGTATGCATATTAGAAATATGTATATGCATATTGAATGTTGTGGGGGCTGTACCAGTATCTCCCCACTTACTAAATATACTTACTCTGAGGATGGGCTGTCCTGGAGATAGAAGGGCTAGCCTAGTTTTCAGCAAAAATGCATTCTTCTTACAGTGAGGTAGGGTAACTTTGGAGTTAATATGTTTAAATATTTTGGGAGTACAGGTGAAGCCTCCAAATAGGAAGGGATTAATGGGGGACACAGCCACCCTGAATAAACACATCTCTTATTTGTAAGATTATTTTTCATATTCCTGATTTGTTACCTGCTCTCCAATTATTTGCTAATGAACTTCAGAATTACCAATAACAAAGTCTATGCAATATCAATGCACAAGATTTAATATTGTTTTTGTAATTGTCAAATACTCAAGCTGTCATTTGTTTAAACATTTGAAATACAGACAAAATAGTTTGCAAATGTACTTTTCGGATTTTGCTAGTATTTACTTGTGCGAGATTGTAGTACACTGGGGACTGGGAATTTGCCCATTTCTCACTGTAGTATAATCTCAGACTTGGTATATATAAGTTGCAGGGGGTGTGGAGAAGTACATGGGACTTGTCCCCCTGCAAAAAAATACTCTTCCTTCCTACATCCCAGTCCATAGAAAGGAACAAAAAACACATGGTAGTGTTGGTGGACTACCACAGATCTCATATAGAAGGCAGACGAGCCAAGCACCATTGATTCCTTGGGTGCATATTATGCTACAACAGTTGAACAGATGCCACTGACAAATGCCCTTTTTCAAACAGAAACCTGAAAAAAATCCATTGCATTATCTAAGGTCAATAGCAATGTTTTTAAAGGTTGATTCAAAGAGCAAGAAACACTATGCATTGCAATGGCTGCAGCTAGAAAGGACCAGCTGTCAGAATGTCAGTGGAGTCTAATACATTGCTATACAATGGTAAATCCTTTCAAACTATGTCCTTGCATGATAGCCACAATACTCAAGGGACTTAGGGAAATGCAAAAATAAAGTGTGTATGTTGTAATTTGATATGTGGTCAAGGTATGGCCAAGCAGTGTGTAGAACCTGCACTGGTTTTCATATGATCCCAATCCACTACCACAAACACTGCCATACTTTTAGGAATGGCAATCATTGTGATGTCAGTATAATCACACTGACCTTGCATTATCATGGGCACTGTGTTTCCTAACTGCTGTTGATACATCCTCCAAATGGCCAGCAGCTGGATGCATGGACTTCACAGCACTGAGGACAGCCACACTGCTGCAGACAGTGCTAGCAAGAAATAACTTACTTAAACATATTTGTGGTAAAAAGCTGCATAGTTCACATACAAAGAATTAAAATTTTTCAAAATGCAAAATGGCATTTAACATTCACCTGCTCCCCGTCATCCAACTACAAATGGGCTAGCAGAAGATTCTGTGCATGCATTTGAACAATTATTAAAGTCATATGTCCTCATAAGCCACTGTAGTACATGATAAATAATTTATTTTTTGCATACTTAAAAGCAATACATCAGCAATGCTGTTTCTGAATAGGAACCTAATGTCTTGTTTAGACTTAACAAAAGCAGATACCAAAAACAGGTTTAAAATAAGCAATTTCAGAATACAAATGTTATTCAGAATAGAAAATTGACTATTTGTCAGCATATGTTAAGGCATGAATATAGTACTGATAAACTGAGCCGGGACAAACCATGTCATGCTAGGGAACAGGGACACACACAGCAGATGGGAGAGATGTCAGATGGGGAAGGTGCCCAGTTACTGAATGGACTATTATCAATTTCAAGGTAAATCAGCTCTGATAAAAGGCCAGATAATCAGATGGGCAACCCCTAGATAGATGTACAGAACCATGCCCACAGAAAGATGGATGTACAGAACCATGCCCACATAAGGGTGGATCTCCAGAGCCATGACCACAGAAGGATGGTTCTCCAGAGCCATGGTCACAGAAATGTGAATGTACAGAACCATGCGCACAGAAGGATGGATCTCCAGAGCCATGGTCACAGAAGGGTGGATGTACAGAACCATGCCCACAGAAGGGTAGATGTATAGAACCATTCCCACAGAAGAGTTGATCTACAGAGTCATGGTCACGGAAGGGTGGATGTACAGAACCATGTCCACAGAGAAATGGATGTATACAGCCATGCACACAGAAGGGTGGACAGCCAAAACCAAGCCCACATAGGAATGAATGTATACATCCATGCACACAGGAGGGTGGGGTACAAAGTCTTGCCCACAGAAGGGTGACTGCACAGAAGGATGCCCACATAGAAATTAATGCATGCATCCATGCACACATGAAGGTGACTGTACAGAACCATGTCCACAGAAGAATGGGTGCATACAGCCATGTACACAGGAGGGTGGGTGTACAAAGTCATGCCCACAGAAGGCTAGATGTACAGAGACATGCCCAGATAAGGATGGATTACAAATCTTTACCTTGAGTAAGATGTACAAATATGTTTACATCCAGAGTTCCAGAAACCCTTTACAGAGTATCTGATAGGATTGTCTCTAACACTGAGCTTGTGATGAAGGTAAATAGTATTGTTAACCAGAAATTCAACTTGCGATAGCAATTACAAGTGGAATATGAGGAATGCCATGCTTTTGTGAAGTATAAAATTATTTCACTTTGCCAACATTGTAAAGTAATTGACCCATGGCATGGCACCTAATGTCACAAATAATTCCATCATGTACCACTGATTCTGATTTATAGAGTTCCAATAAATTATTGAACATTGATAATATACACAGGGCACTTTGCATTAGTCTTCTTCTCTTTCGGCTGCTCCCATTAGGGGTCGCCACAGCGGATCATCTGTTTCCATTTCTTCCTGTCCTCTGCATATTGCTCTGTCACACCAACTACCTGCATGTCCTCTCTCACCACATCCATAAACCTTATCTTAGGCCTTCCTCTTTTCCTCTTACCTGGCAGCTCCATCCTTAGCATCCTTTTCCCAATATACCCAGCAGCTCTCCTCAGCCCATGTCCAAACCAACGCAATCTCGCATCTCTGACTTTGTCTCCAAACCGTCCAACCTGAGCTGACCCTCTAATTTACTGATTCCTAATCCTGTCCATCCTTGTCACACCTAGTGCAAATCTTAACATCTTTAACTCTGCCACTTCCAGCTCTGATTCCTAATGTTTTGTCAGTGCCAACATCTCCAACCCATACAACATAGCTGGTCTCACTACCCTCTTGTAGACCTTCCCTTTCACTCTTACTGGTACCGTCTGTCACAAATCACTCCTGACACTCTTCTGCACCCATTCCACCCTGCCTATACTGTCTTCTTCACCTCTCTTCCACACTCACCATTACTCTGAACTGTTGATTCCAAGTACTTAAACTCATCCACCATTGCCAAGTCTACACCCTGCATCCTCACCATTCCTCTATCCTCCCTCGCATTCACACACAAATATTCTATCTTAGTCCTGCTGACCTTCATTCCTCTCCTCTCTAGAGCATATCTCCACCTCTTCAGGGCCTCCTCAACCTGGTCTCTACTCTCACTACAGAGCACAATGTCATCTGCAAACATCATCATCGGTGGGGCCTCCTGTCTGATCTCATCTATCAACCTGTCCATCACCACTGCAAATAAGAAAGGGCTCAGAGCTGATCCTTGATGTAATCCCACCTCCACCTTAAACACATCTGTCACTCCCACTGCAGACTTCACCACTGTCACACTACACTTGTACATATCATGTACCACTCTTACATACTTCTCTGCCACTCCTAACTTCCTTATACAATACCACAATTCCTCTCTAAGCACCCTATCATATGCTTTCTCCAAGTCCACAAAGACACAATGCAACTCCTTCTGACCTTCTCTATATTTCTCCTTCAACACTCTCAGAGCAAACATCGCGTCTGTAGTGCTCTTTCCCAGCATGAAACCATACTGCTGATCACTAATCATCACATCCCTTCTTAACCTAGCTTCTACTACTGTTTCCCATAACTTCAACCTGTGGCTGATCAGTTTTATCCCTCTGTAGTTACTACAGCTCTGCACATCACCCTTATTCTTAAAAATAGGTACCAAAACACTTTTTCTCCACTCCTCAGGCATCCTCTGACTTTCCAAGATTTCATTAAACAGTCTGGTTAAAAACTCCACTGCCATTTCTCCTAAGCACCTCCATGCTTCCACTGGTATGTCATCTGGACCAACAGCCTTTTCATTCTTCATCCTCTTCATAGCTATCCGTACTTCCTCCTTGCTAATCTGTTTCACTTCCTGATTCACTATCCCCACATCATCCAACCTTCTCTCTCTCTATTTCTTTTCATTCATTAGCCCCCCAAAGTACTCTTTCCATCTGCTCAACACACTCTCCTCGCTTGTGAGTACGTTTCCCTCACTATCCTTTATCACCCTTACCTGCTGCACATCTTTCCCAGCTCGGTCCCTCTGTCTAGCCAGTCGGTATAGGTCCTTTTCTCCCTCTTTAGTGTCCAACCTTTCATACAACTCTCCATATGCCTTAATCTTAGCCTTCACCATCTATCTTTGCCATGCTCCTCATCTCCTTATACTCCTGTCTACTTTCTTCATCTCTCTGACAATCCCACTTCTTCTTCGCCAGCCTCTTCCTCTGTATTCTGCCCTGTACTTCCTCATTCCACCACCAGGTCTCCTTGTCCTCCTTCCTCTGTCCAGATGTCACACCAAGTACCTTTCTAGCTGTCTCCCTTACCATCTCTGCTGTAGTTACCCAGCTCTTTGGTAACTCTTCACTGCCCCCCCAGTGCCTGTTTTAACTCTTCCCTGAACTCCACCTCACAGTCACCCTTTTTCAACTTCCACCATTTGATCCTTAGCACTGCTCTCACACTTGTCCTCCTCTTCTTGATCACCAACATCATCCTACAGACCACTATTCTATGCTCCCTAGCTACACTTTCCCCTGTCACCACTTTACAGTCTCCAGTCTCCTTCAGACTGGCCCTCCTGCATAGGATATAATCCACCTGAGTGCATTAGTGCCAAGTATAATTTAAAGCACATTGTCTACTGTGTTATTAGTTCTAACAGTAATATATGAGCAATTACATTTATGTATGACTACATGTAACTGTATACCTTTTGCCAGAGCTTAAGTGTTAACATTTAAATGTGTTACAGAGCTACTATCAGACCCTATAATTACATGGGAGGAAGTGTAGTACATTAAAGCTGTATTGCACATTCATATTTCTGCATGTGCATCTTGCTAACATACCTCTCAACATCTAAGAATTAAAAATAACAAAAGTCATAGCATTGTGCATACATCCTAGCAGCAGATGTATGCTAACTGGTATGTATTTTGTAATATTTACATAGTGAGTAAAGCCACGGTTTGGATTCAGCATTGATTCTTCTTATTCCTTCATATTATCATATGCAAAGATAGCTCTGCTCAGACATACAATGCCTAGGCTGAAATTTTTCCATTTATTCCATGTACCAAAAATAAAATAACCTAATGCCCTTTCCATGTCAATAAAATAATTTGAGAAAAATTACTCACATTCTAGTTATCCTTCTACATTCAATCTCAGCTGATGTCTTTCTGTATCACTGTTAGAATATTTTGGCAAGAAGGGATGTCCCTTCCCGGGCAACCCATCACTTGGCCAGTATTGAAAAGTTTGAAAAGGATCTTGTTTGCATCATATGTCTTATTTATGCTCCTTGCACAAAACATAGGGCATAAAAGGGATGTACAGACACAACTAACCTGAACCACTTTTGACATCAATTTGAACGCCATTGTTGCCTGTTTTGAATGTTTTGCTGCTGTTCTGACCTCTTTGAACACCAGATAAGTGCCCAGTTGCCGTTATTTTTCTCTTTTTATTTTATCTTTTAAAAAGTTTCCTTCTTGGTCTTATATCTTTTATCACTACCTAGAGGTCATGTCATCCAAGAGGGGAAAATGTCAGTGTGGGAATCAGATTCCACATAAGGACTGTCACAATCAGTGTCTTTTTTGTTTGGGGGCTTCCCACAACCATACCTCTTGTAATATCTGTAAGGCATTTATGCCTAGGACAGTCTGAAGCTGTTTATCTTCATGGCGATTTAGCTTGAACACCAATGGCTTAGACAGTTAGCCCATGGTACCATGGGGGAATCCTTTAACCCAAGACACTCCCACTTGGTAAGAAAAAAGCAAAGAAGTTTTGGATGGATTTTTGCCTGCCAGCCTCCACCAGATGTTCCTGTAGAAGCAGGTAATAGCTCTGTAGATCATTTGGTGTTTATTTTGGATTCCTCTGCCATGACCCTGCCGGAGACTGGTATGTATCTGTCTATTCACACATCCTCTGACGCTTTGCAAACATCTGCTCCAGACATTGAGGGGAGACCACTGTTGATTATCTTAGAGGATCCTAGAGGGATACCACAGATATTGGTCAGGGAGGAAGGTCCAGCTTCTCTTCTCGAGTCTTGCCAAGGATTGGAACCTCCAGTATTAGTTAGAGCTGATGGTCCTTCTAAGAAATGAGAAAAACTGAAGCATGCTTCACCTTGTCCTATGGATCTACAAAGGGAATGTCAAAAGTTTACTCAGAGCTCATTCTCTGCCTTAATGGCTCTAAAGCCTCCTCAAGGGTTTCAGTATCTAATCCTCCTTGAACCTCTGCCTCTTCTAAATGGTTTAGGGAACCACATTCCTCGGATGAAGATTGCTTGTCTGGTGAGGGGTCTTTGTCCTATTCTTCACAGATGCTTTTGCCTTTGGCTTATCGTTCTTATGCAGAGGAGTCTGTTGACCCTGAGTATCCTATTGAGGAATTATCCTTTGGGGGCACAATTGCTAGGATGATGGAATTCTTTAAGTGGGATTCTACTCAAATGTCAGATATTCAGAGAAGATATTATGAGTTGCTTCAGGTGGATAATCCTAAACCATCACCTGTTCCTCCTGTGCTGGCTGCCTGGTTACATACTTTCATTGCTGCTTCCAAGTCTCCTGATTCTCGGCCTCCTGCTCCTGAGAAACTTGACAGGTTCTATAAGGTTCCTGAGGATTGTCTGTTTTTATTTATATGTCCTTCTGGTCATCCTGCTGTGGTGTCAGTTTCTTCTGACAAACCTCCTAAACATTTGCTCTCTGATAAGGATAGCAGGACAATGGAGAGGATTGGCAAGAAAGTTTGCACTCCTTCTACTTTGGCCTTTAGGGCTATTAATTACCATACCCACATGACTAGGCATGCTCTGACCTTGGTAGCTCAGGCTTGTCAGATTATTTCCGCCCTTCCTGATTCTGATGGCAAATCAGCTGCCTTATCTTTTTTAGGTTCTGCTTCTCAAGTAGCTTGCCACTCTGTTAATTGTAGCTATGATGCTGCTGATGCCTATTCTGGGGCTGTGGCTTTTGGTCTATCATTAGGTGTTATTCTTGGCTTCATCTCCAGTCTCTTCCATTAAGGCCAAGTTGTTGGACCTTCAGGCCTCTAAGGACAAGAAGGGTGGGAGGCGGGCCCCCTCTGTTAAGGCTTCTCAAGAATTATCAGCCCAGAAGACTCCCTTGTCTGATAAGCCTGCATCTCTTTGATAATTCGCCCCCCACACTTTTAGATCAGGTTCCTTTGTTCCTTCAGCTCTCTCTTTGTCTTCCAAATTGTCATCTCATCACTTCAGACCCTTGGGTTCTTTCTATCATTCGTCAGGGCTATTTCATGGCATGGAAATCTCTCCCTCCTTTTTCTGGGATTCCTCAACCTCCACTAGAGCAACTTCCTCATTTCCCAGAGGTTCTGGGGTCCCTGTTCGACCTGTCCCCTCCACCTTCCAAATGGGATGGGGTTTTTATTCCAGGATGTTCCTGGTTCCTTAAAAGGAGGGCACTTGGGGACCTATTTTGGATCTCTCTTGACTCAACACCTTTCTCAAGAACTCTCCTTTTTGGATGCTTATCTTCAAACTCTGTTTCCTCTTTTATTGCCCCAAGGCTTTTCTGGTGTCCTTGGATCTGAAAGATGCATACCTTCATATACCTGTCCACCCTCTCTACAGGAAGTTTTTACATTTCTCCATGTCTTCCTCTCATTTTAAGTTCTCTGCTTTACCCTTTGGCCTCTCTACTGCCCTTAGGGTATTCACAAAATGCCTAGCTCCTGTGATTGCTTTCTGCAGGCTCCAAGGCATTCAGATTTTTCCTTATCTAGATAACCTGTTGCTTCAGCTACCTTAATCCAATTGATTGATGCAGGATCTTCAGGTCACCATCTCTCTTCTTCACAGACTGGAGTTTACTTAAAAAAGTCTGTCCTGTCTCCCTCTCATGATCATATGTATCTGGGTTTCAAGATTCAGAAGGTGCCAGTGCTGGCCTCTCTTCCACATCCAAAGGTATTGTCATTGACAGCCTTCTTTTAGTCTCTTCTTCCTCTGACTGCCATGCCAGTTAGGGAGTTTCTTCAGGCCTTGGGATTCATGGCCTCTTATCATACCTCTCAACCTCCTAGAGTAATATATCTGGACAAAGCCATATATAAAAGTGGGACAAAGGCCCAAAAATAGGGACAATTTTTGAATACTGCTCTTACAAACTTAGACATTTTCTGAAGGGTTTGAAATCTGAAACTCAAATGTCTGTCATTGTTTTCTAACTTTAGTCTTTAATGAGTTGCCATTAAGTTGCCAGAAAACCACAGTTTTATGAAAAAGTGCCAAAAATATGAGGCAAAAGTCTAGACATTTTGTGAAAACCTGTACAGTTGAGAGGTATGCATCTTCTATTTCGATGGTTCTTCTTGCCAGGCTGCATATGCAGAAGCTTCAGTGGTACCTCAAGTCGGTTTTCTGCAAGATCATCACCCTCAGACTTTCAGTGTACCTCTCCTTCCTTGTCTCAAGAAGGAATTCATGTGGTGGATTCAACAGTTTGCTCTCAACCCAGGAAGGCCCTTTCAGCCTCCAGTCCCTTCTCAAGAGCTGTTGTCTGATGCCTCGGACATGGGGGTAGGGGGCAACTCTTGGTCACCTGAAAGATCAGGCAGCTTCATCTCTTCTGTTCCAGAGTGCCATGGCCTCTGGCCTGGAAAAAGGACACCCTATCCTTTCCATGGAAGGGGATGTTTCTTTTTACTTTTACTCCTCTTCCTCTATTTCCAAGAGTCCTGCAGAAGATTCAGCAGACTCCCAAAAAAGTTTGCTAATGACTTCCTTTTGACCATGACAGCACTGGTTCCCCCTCTTAATGCATCTGGCCAGGGGCAATCATCACAAGTTACCTCACCAGTTGGGTCACCTCACACAGGGCAAGGGGTCTCTCATCCATCCCCACTTGTCCACTCTGCAGCTGACATTGTGGGTGATAGCCGGATGTGCTTAGGGTTTTACAGGAGGCAAGGAAGCACTCAACCAGAAAATCTTATATGTCCAAATGGAAGAGATTTGTGGGCTGTTGCCATGCTCATAACCAGGACCCTTTTTTAGTTAGGGTCCCTCTGGTCCTCTCTCATTTGTGTGAGTTGCTCCAGTCTGACTTGACCTATTCTTCTATGAAGGCCCATTTTTCAGCCATATTTGCTTGTCTTTGATTCCTCCTTTGACTTCTTGTTTTGAGGTCAAACATTTCTTAAAGGTGTCCTGCATATTCAGACTCCAAGAAAACCTATTCCTCCTCCTTGGGAGCTTAATTTTGTTTTGGAAAAATTGACTCAGACTCCTTTTGAGCCTGAAGTTTCTGCTTCTTTGTAACATTGTACCTGGAAGACTGTTTTGTTGCTGGCTCTTAGTTCTGCTCTGAGGGTTTCTGAGCTCCAGGCCCTTAAGGCAATTCCACCTTTTTTTGTTTTTTCACGTGGACAGGGTGTCCCTTTGTACTAATTCTTCTTTTATGCCCAAGGTGGTAAATGAGTTGTCCTTAAATCAGTCGGTACAACTCTCTTCTTTTTTTCCCTTTTCCAGAGTCTGCTACTGAGAGGGTCCTGCATAACTTGGATTTGCACAGAGAGCTCAGGTACTATTTGGATACAACTAGGACTATTCGTAAGTCTGATGAGCTTTTTGTTTCCTTTTGTCCCAGGTCTTTGGGTTTGGCAGTTTCTAAGCGAACCATCACCGCTTGGCTATCTAAGGCAAGTTTGTTTTGTTATTCTTTTCATGGCAGGTTTCTGTCTGCTTCTGTTAGAGCTCACTCTAGTATGACTTTTGCCTCTTCTGGTGCCTTCTCCAAGGGGTTGGACACTAATTCCGCACTTGAAGCTGCTACTTGGTTTTCAGTGAATACTTTAATAAGCATTATAAGTTGGATATGATTTCTAGAGCCAGACCAGGTTTTGCTGAAACCATTTTATATGCGTTTGTTGAGGGCTCTTCTCAGCCTTCTACCTCCCATTCTGATTTTTTGAGCTTTTTTACTCTCCCTTCTTTCCAGAATAGTGCAACAGTGATGTAGAAGGATATAGCACAGTGTAAAATCTTACCATAATAGTAGATGTCCTTCTCTTCACTGTTTCAGTATTCACTCCCTCTCTCCAACTCCCTCTTCTTTATTTCTGCATTTTTTCCTTCTGGATGTGCATGGACTCCCTTGTCCTATAAGGCTTTTTCACTTCTGGGGTAATTCAGTTCTAGATAGTTGCGAATGTATGTCCCTTGTATGCCATATGTGCTGTGCGAGGAGCATAAATAGGACATATGGCGCAAACAAGATCCTTTTCAAGCTTTTCAATACTGGCTGAGCAATGAGCTGCCCAGGACGGGACATCCCTTCTTTCCAGAATACTGCAACAGTGAAGAGAAGGACATCTACTGCTATTGTAAGAATTTATACAACTGTACTTTTTGCGCAGACTATGTACATGCCAAGTCTATGAAAAAAGAAACACTCATGAATCCATTTTTTGCGCACTTCTTAAACAATGTCACTTATACAAAAAGTGAAATGCTGCTTAGTTAAGAAATAAAGAGAATGGTAAAAAACGTTTTATATGGGAGGCAATGCTCCCCAATATCTTACATGCATGGAGCTACGTAATATACCCCTACTTAAAAAAATGTAAGGCGGACATTGCTTCCTACAGAGGGATACAGCAAACTCCTAACTTACAGCAGTATCAGATTTCAAGTATCTTCTGGCAGAAAGAATAATCTTGAAAAATGAGATGGGTGGGTTTAGTCAATTTCTTTGTCAGCAAACAAACCATTAATGTTTCCTGTAACTTGTCAGTCTCAATTAAACCTTTTCCTGTGTGATTCCATGAAAGCACTAACTCTTCAACTAATTATATTCATTGATACAGCAAAAAATCTTCTTTACAAGGGGACAAACCTCCCTACACTCCCGATGGGGGGGCAACATCACCCACATCCTGTGCTAATTATATATAACAACTCTTTGGTTGCTTAATTTTAGACAAAGGGAAAAAGTCTGAAATCAATAGATATGTAAGAATGTTTCCTCTCTCACTGATGGCAGGAACTCAACACACATATGACTTTTAGATGAATAGGAATCTTGAAGAGAAGTAATCAACAAACTATCCCTTGTCGAGCAGTACCTCAGTAAGAAAGACTGCTCCTGAAAAGACAGTTTAACTGGTTGAACTGGCAAACAGCTCAATGACTCCAACTGTCTATATTAACAAAGATCACACCTGGCTTAATTTTTTGCCACTTATCCTGGCTCTAGAACAAGCCAGGGATATGGTTATTCCAACTGGGAGAAACCAGGAATAGGGTATCTTGGAATGATTGTCATCTTTGAAACAGATACTTGTGCACCACAAAAGGTATAGGGACCACCAAAAGAAATCAAAGCAGCAGCAGATGTCAGCTATAAAGGATGGCGCTGAATGACAAAGTACAATATGCACTCATTCCTTGTGGATATCGCGACACACATTTGAAAGGGAAGGAAGTGTTAAATGATAGTCAGTGCACTTGGTAAGTGATCAGAGAATCATCTTACTGTGCCCATAACTTGCTAAAATCATTTAGTGGCCTTGTACTTTTGAATCTGTTCCAAGGCAACAAATTGCAGGAACAAATTAAATGATAACCCCACTGGAGGCAAGATGTAATCCAATTTGTTAGTGTTGGAGCTAACATAACTGTAAAATGGAGCCAACAAAAAATGTCCCTTAAATTTGTGACCTTCTAGTAGCTCCAGAGTAATAATTCTGCTTTAGTGTTAAGTCAAAGCTTTCTGTACGCAATGTTCAGCAAAGCAATATATCCATAATTTCTAAAGCTACAGAACTTGCCTTAACCAGCAGCAAACCTGTCATAGCCTGCACATTTCTGTAGTAAAAATGTGAAAAAGCAAGCAGGACATTGTAAATGGCTATGTAATGTAAGATAATTTGAGGTCATTCAAGACATTTGTTTTATTAATACTGGGAATAGGCATTAAATTGAAAACCTGCATAGCTTTCTGAGAAGGTAGTGCATACAGAAGAACATTGCCACACTGTCAGTGAAGCCTGTTACCAAGTAATTACACTGGCAGTTAATCAAGCATGCATATTATCTTGCTCACCCTCGAGCAATGCCTGCACTGTGTTCTGCACAAGTACATTTAAAAAGTGGGTTGAAGGTGAAAGGCATGAGCTGCCTTCAACACAAAAATCTTCCACGTGACAGCGTAACATAATAGGTCTGACAAACTGCAGTAGGTGAGTCACATGACATGTTATTACAAACACAGTATGCCAAGTAACAATTCTGACAGCAGAAAGAACTGTAATAATGTACCTCTTTGTGTACTGTAGTATTTCAGACTCATTATAAAAGCAGACTGCTGGCTGGATAAAAAAAGACAGAACACGAAATCAAGTTATCTCATCTGAAGTAAGTAGCCTTTTATACAGTGGCTGAGGCATGTTTACTGTATGATGTGAGTATAAATATAAAAGCCAACCAGGCAAAGCAAACTAGATATTTCACAAGCATTTTAGCATTTTCTTAGTCATGTTTGTACTCTGCTTAGTATGTACAGTAATCCATGAAAGTTCACAGGCTTCAAATGGAAAACACCAGTTTATTGTAAAACAGGTACAGATAAATTCCGGTAAGCACTTTTGTCTCCCTTTATTAGCACAGAGACTTCTTCAGACTGAATTATCTGGACAAATCCAACATTTTAAATGTACTAAAAATCACATGATCTTGAATAAGTCACATGACAAATAAAAAACACTTGTTAACAATACATAACTGCTGAAAACACTCTTACACTTAATCTAAAACATACTACTAGTGTTTAAGTCTTTTCCTTTTCAGGTACATTACAAATTCTTCTCTGTTGTTAAGCCCTGGTGGGAAGCAGGCATTAAGCCTAACTTATCAACAGTATTCAAGCCAGCCTAGCTCTTCCTCAATATTTACAATATTAAGACTAATGGAAAGTGCTTCTAAAACTATAAATTTAAACTCAGACTTGCATTTTTTCACCTGATAGTGCTTGCTCCATGCATTCTTTTCATCCCCAGATTAATTAGTATACTTGTGCTCATAAATCCTTCTGTATAATTCACGGGTGGTTCTTCCCACATAGAAGAAATTACATTCTACACAAAAGCTCAAATACACAACATTTTTGGACTTACAACTGTATAGCCCTGACATTTTAATTATTTTTTCTCCAATCCCCACCTCATTGGAATCTGTGTATGTATATATATATATATATATATATATATATATATATATATATATATATATATATATATATATATATATATATATATATATACTTGTACATATTACAATTGTGGCATTTAATCATCCCATGTTTTGTTTCTTTTCTTTAGGTTTATTCAGTTTGCCTTGAAAATCATTTTTATAATTTTTAGTTTTTTTCTGGCTAAACTCGGGGTAGTTCCCTAATCTATAAAGTAGTTCACTATTTGCTTTGAATATGCCCCAATTCCTATTTATAACTTTTTTAATAGCTTGTAACTCCATACTATTTTGGATAGCCATAGAAGTTCCATACCTAAATGAGGGCCTCCACTCTCTATTTCCTTCTTTATTTATTCTTCCTTCAATTTCTTCTTCTAATATTTTCTTTACCTCTAATTCAGGATACCCTCTTCTAGTAATTTTATCACAAAAAAGATTTGCTTCTTCTACAAAACTGCCTTCTTTTTTCGTTAATCTGCTTATTCTTGAGAGTTGTCCTTTTACTATATTCATTTTAGTTTTTCTAGGGTGCATACTAGAAAAGTGCAGGTACATATTATTCTGTACTTCATTTTTAAATATCCTAGATGCTAACTTATTTTCCTTGTACACAATCATATTCAATAAGCTAATCTACTTATTATTAACATGGTGGGTAAATTTCAAGTATGTACATATATTATTGATGTAAATGAGGAACTCTTCAAATATTTCCTTAGTCACTCACCACACAATAAAAACATCATCAATAAATCTCAGCATTGATATAATATTATTTTTGTACTTACTTTCTAAAACATGCATAGTTTCCCATCCATGCATAAAGACATTGGCATAACCTGGGGCTAACCCTGCCCCCATCGCCACCCCATTTACTTTAACATATATGTCATCATAAAATTGTAGTTAAGCACAATGTCTGTCATTTCCATTAATAAACCCCACAGTGTTAGGAGAAAACACCCTGTTACATAATAGTTCTATTCTAACAATATCCATTCCTTCCTTAGGAATCATCGTATACAAGGACTTTATGTCAAGAGTAACAACCAAATCATCTTCATTAACAACCAATCCTTATATCTTTTTTAAGAAGTCAAAGCTATCTTTTACATAGGTTGAGTTTAATGGAATAACGTTTTGAAGGTGTTTGTGCACAAAAACAGACATACCTTCCATTTTACTGTTAGCATTTGAAACAATAGGCTCAATGGTGGTTCACCCAAGTCCTAATGGATCTTGGGTATTCTGAATATTTTACTAATTTTAGGGTTGACATTTGAGAGGCTTTTTCTTGTTCTTTCATCTATCCTTCCAGTAATCAACTATTCTTCTAGACATGAGTCGATAAAACTATATCCTCTCTTTACCTCACCCATTGTGACTTTTTTATAATACTTTTAATCAGATAACAAGGCCTCCATTTTTGCTTCATAAACAATCCTACCCAGTGCTACAAGTGATCTCCCTTTGTCAGCCTTAAAGAAAAAGATATCATCATTTTAGTTAATTTATCAAACACCTCTTTTTCATTTCTCGACAAGTTATAAAATTTAAATTCAGTATTGTTATCTAATACTTCTATAATCTGAGTTTCACATATATTTAAGAACATTTCCAAGTCCTTATGCAAAGGAGGATTATAACAGCTAGGCTTGTAAAACTGTAAATTTGCATGCTCCTTTTTATCAAACAAATCAAAATTCAAAAGTCTCACTTCTTCTTTCGGCTTTTCCTGGTTAGGGGTCGCCACAGCGGATAATCTGTCCGCTCATGATTGGCAGCAGAGTTTTACAGTGTCGACTTGCCAGTCCAACACCCAACCTTCCACAGAAGGAACACACACGTGCACACTCACACCTAGGGCCAATTTAGAGTGTCCAATCCACCTACTGCATGTCTTTGGGATGTGGGAGGAAACCGGAGCACCCGGAGGAAACCCACGCGGCCACTCACATAGTCCCTTAAATCATTAATTGTTTGTAATTTGTCTGCTCTCTGGGCTGGAGCAAAATTCCAACCCTTGCTCAGCACAATCCATTCTTCTTTCATCAGACAATAGCTAGATAAATTTACTATTTTAAAGTTATCGGTACCTAGTTTTTTCGATACTGCTTCTTCTGGTTCCAGTTTTTCCATTTCGGTCCCTTCTTGACAAAGTTGTTTTTTGAAGAAGTTGTTTTTTGAAGCAGTATCGAAAAGACTAGATACTGATAACTTTAAAATAGTAAGTTTATCTAGCTATTGTCTGATGAAAGAAGAATGTATTTTTATGCTGAGCAAGGGTTGGAATTTTGCCATGGCTCTGACACCAGGCATCTGTCTCAGTGAGGCCCATCTGTAGGATGTCCACATCCTTTGGGGACTTGACTATGGCTCCTAGCTTGCAGTCATCTGCGAACTTCATTAGCCAGAGGCCTTCTGTGTTAGCCTGTACTTCAGAGAAGTAGATACCAAACAGGAGAGGTCTCAGGACGGAACCCTGTGGTACTCCACTTGTCATTGCTTTGAGGTCAGCTTTGGAGTCTGCAACTTTTACAGTGTGGGTTCTGTCAGTGAGCCAGTTGGCAACACATCTTGTGACATAGGGATTTATACCTACTTTAGTGAGTTTAGAATGGGGGATGGTGTCAAAAGCCTTGGCAAGGTCAAGTTAGGCTGTGTGAACCACCTTACCCTCATCCACGGTTTTGGTGACTGCCTCAAAGAAGTCAATCAGGTTCAGGAAGCATGATCTGCCTTTCACAAACCAGAACTGGGTGAGATCCAGAGTTTGGAGGTTACCAATGTCTATGTTTATAAGTTCCATGATGATACGTTCCATGGCCTTGCAGACCAGGTTCGTCAGGCTAATAGGTCGATAGTTCCCGGGATCAGTGGTGGCTCCCCCTTTGTGGAGTGGGATAACTGTTGCTGTGCGCCATTCAGTGGGCACAAAGCTTGATGCGAGGCTATTTTTGAACATGGTGCTTAAGTGGGGAGCCAGTTCGTTCTGAAGTTCGTGTAAAACGCAGCCTGGGATGTTGTCCGGTCCCATGGATGCTGTGTTTTTGGCTTTAGAGAGTGCAGCTTTTATCGGCGTAGTTGTGATTACAGGGACTCTGCATTCTTCCTGTATAGATATGGGCCTTTTAGGGAGTGAGAGGGGGGGGTAAAGTTAGCAATGAACCGATCTGCCAGGATGTTGGCAATATCAGTTGGTTCTGTAATTTTCTGTGGACAAACACCTTCAAAAAGTTATTTTATTAAACTCAACCTATGTAAAAAAGATAGCTTTGACTTCTTAAAAAAGATAGAAGGATTGATTGTTAATGAAGATGATTTGGTTGTTACTCTTGACATAAAGTCCTTGTACACAATGATTCCTAATGAAGAAGGAATGGATATTTTTAGAATGGAACTATTACGTAACAGGGTGTTTTTTCCTAACACTGTGGGGTTATTAATGGACATGATAAACATTGTGCTTAACTACAATTTTATGTCGTTTTATGATGACATATATGTTGAAGTAAATGGGGTGGTGATGGGGGCAGCATTAGCCCCAGGTTATGCCAATGTCTTTATGCATGTTTTAGAAAGTAAGTACAAAAATAATATTATATCAATGCTGAGATTTATTGATGATGTTTTTATTGTGTGGTGAGTGACTAAGGAAATATTTGAAGAGTTCCTCATTTACATCAATAATATATGTACATACTTGAAATTTACCCACCATGTTAATAATAAGTAGATTAGCTTATTGAATATGATTGTGTACAAGGAAAATAATAAGTTAGCATCTAGGATATTTAAAAATGAAGTACAGAATAATATGTACCTGCACTTTTCTAGTATGTACCCTAGAAAAACTAAAATGAATACAGTAAAAGGACAACTCTCGAGAATAAGCAGATTAACGAAAAAAGAAGGCAGTTTTGTAGAAGAAGCAAATCTTTTTTGTGATAAAATTACTAGAAGAGTGTACCCTGAATTAGAGGTAAAGAAAATATTAGAAGAAGAAATTGAAGGAAGAATAAATAAAGAAGGAAATAGAGAGTGGAGGCCCTCATTTAGGTATGGAACTTCTATGGCTATCCAAAATAGTATGGAGTTACAAGCTATTAAAAAAGTTATAAATAGGAATTGGGGCATATTCAAAGCAAATAGTGAACTACTTTATAGATTAGGGAACTACCCAGAGTTTATAGCCAGAAAAAAGCTAAAAATAATTTTCAAGGCAAACTGAATAAACCTAAAGAAAAGAAACAAAAATGTGGGATGATTAAATGCCACAATTATAATATGTGCAAGTATATGTGTATATACATATATATATATCTTTATATATATATATATATATATATATATATATATATATATATAGGGCTACCTGATTACGCCGAAAGCCTAAAACACCGACAATGAGATAACCGACACTGGAAGATCGACAAAGGAGAAGACCGACAGTTGAAAAGCTCGACGCTGAGAACACCGACATGATAAGGTAAGTGTGCGATAGGGACGGACGTTAGGGTCAGGGTGCGGGTAAGGTAAGTGCGTGATAGTGAGGGACGTCAGTGTGTGGGTCAGGTAAGTGTGCGATAGTGATGGACTTTAGGGTTAGGGGCGGATGAAGTGAGTTAGGGTTAGGGTGCAGGTAAGGTAAGTGTGCGATAGTGATGGACTTTAGGGTTAGGGGTGGATTAAGTGAGTTAGGGTTAGGGTGCAGGTAAGTTAAGTGTGTGATAGTGATGGACTTTAGGGTTAGGGTGGATTAAGTGAGTTAGGGTTAGGGTGCAGGTAAGGTAAGTGTGCGATAGTGACGGACCTTAGGGTTAGGGTTTGGGTTAAGGTTAGTGCATAGATAGTTGTGTATGTAAGATCTAGTGTAGGTTTGTAAAGTTTTTGGTGTGCTTGTGTTGTGTGTGTGTTTTTTGGATAAGGTCTGTGTTTTGTTGATTGTTGGGATTGTGGTTTGTGGGGCATGTGAAGTATTGTGATTTTGAACTTTCAGTTTTGTGGTGTCGGTTATTTCGTTGTCGGTGTTTTGGCGTGTCGGTATTATCAGGTAGACACACATACATATATATATATATATATATATATATATATATATATATATATATATATACAGATTCCAATGAGGTGGTGATTGGAGAAAAAATAATTAAAATTTCAGGGCTATACAGTTTAAGTCCAAAAATGTTGTGTATTTGAGCTTTTGTGTAGAAAGTAATTCCTTCTATATGGGAAGAACCACCCATGAATTATATGGAAGGATTTATGAGCACAAGTATACTAATTAATCTGGGGATGAAAAGAATGCATGGAGCAAGCACTATAAGGTGAAAAAATGCAAGGCTGAGTTTAAATTTATAGTTTTAGAAGCACTTTCCAATAGTCTTAATATTGTAAATATTGAGGAAGAGCTAGGCTGGCTTGAATACTGTTGGTAAGTTAGGCTGAATGCCTGCTTCCCACCAGGGCTTAACAACAGAGAAGAATTTGTAATGTACCTGAAAAGGAAAAGACTTGAACACTAGTAGTGTGTTTTAGATTAAGTGTAAGAGTGTTTTCAGCAGTTATGTATTGTTAACAAGTGTTTTTTATTTGTCATGTGACTTATTCAAGATCATGTGATATTTAGAGCATTTAAAATGGATTTGTCCAGATAATTCAGTCTGAAGAAGTCTCTGTGCTAATAGAGGGAGACAAAAGTGCTTACTGGAATTTATCTGTACCTGTTTTACAATAAACTGGTGTTTTCCATTTGAAGCCTGTGAACTTTCTTGGATTATTGGATTTATTCTGTTCTTAGCTGCTTTGGGAGTGCTTAGTATGTACAATGATTTAACTTGAGAATCCTTAATATGACATATGTTCTACAACTGTTAACTTGATAAATTTTACTTTACTTGAGGAATCTTAATACAACACACATTCTAAAACTGTTCATATATTCAATTTTTAGTAACAAGCTGTAGTTTGCCAGCAACCATTACAAATCTCAGAAGTGTTATTTGTTACCTAGAATGATAGAACATGGAGTACTGGTGACTGTGCATAAAGCTGCATGTTTCACTACTAAAATAGTATGATTTATGCATCAGAATAACATCCACAGTACTTTGTACTAATGTCTGTTAATGCACAAACACAAATATGCCCTTGTGTCCAGAGACAATGTTTGGACACCGGATGGAAAATGCAAAGTTATTTAATTATTTCTAAGACTGCACCTCTTCTGCTGTGCTTCTCATGAACAGAAAACATCCGAAGAGTTTACAAAAATACAGGTGTCAGATCCTTTAGGTATTCTGCACCTACAATATAGAACAAATGTCTCTGCTCTCCAAGATGTCTCCTCAACACAGAATACAATGCAATGGATATTAGACATAGTCTAGAAGCCCTTCTAGCCTGTCTCAATGTCATAACACTGTCTAGAAAAATAATCAACCAAACCTTTTTTGAGCACTTCCAAACTGCCACTGTCTGTGTTATTCTGGGATCATGTTATATTTATTCACCACCATTTCTGTGAACAGATTAATTGTTCATCTGTTTTTGAACAATATTCTACACAACCTGTGGAATCCAGATCTGACACATTTCTACAAACTAAAACATCCATGTAAATATAGTCATTTTGAACCTTATAGACTTTTTTGAGGTCTCCCCTTCTGTATCTTTAAGATATCAAAAATAAGTTTTAGAATTGCAGTTTCATCTCTTTCAGTCATACATATACATCCACTTATCAGTTTTGTAAATTTGTCTTAAACCTCTAGGTTATTTTGCATATTCTTTGTAAACTGATCCCACAGAGTTATATCACATTCTAATTTTGGTCTACAACTACCAAATTTTGGTTTGGTAGTTTTAACATACTTGCATTCTTGTATTTGATGAAACTTCTTAAGCACCTAGTCATTATATAACATTTCTTTTGAATCTGCATGCTTATTAAAGAACAGTTTATTATTAACATGTATATCTTAAGTCTTTACATAATTTGTCATTTGCTGTTTCATACTCGGTTATATTGTATGCATAGAAACAAGGGTTAGCACTTCCTTTAATGATTTGTAGCACATATAAGAGATGCATCAAAGCTTATTTGCATTGTTTTTCCAGTGTTAATAATCAGAATATTTTCTTCAGCCCATTTATAAAGATTAGGTAAGTCTACATTTTATTTTTATTCTCATCATTTGTAAAATGTTCCCCAGTTTTAAGTCAGCTGCATAAAGATAATAGTATCTGTCAGACAGTGCATCTATATCAATATCAAGTGCAGGCTACTTAAATATTGGCCCAGTACTACCCGTCAGGGGTTCTCTGACAAGAGTCCATAAATCTCCTCATAATTGTTTTCATATGCAAGTGGCCAAGTTCTATTGCTAAGCCATTTGGCAAACCATGCAACTAGAGAAATTGAAATGCCTAGCTTTTGCAACTTTGAGAGGACTGCTTGTGAACTTCCCTATCAAAAGCTGAAGTAAATATGTGTTCTAATGGTATTCTCCACAGTAGCTATTACATTATTATAAAAATAGGGATTGCAGGTCAACACGACC
The DNA here is from genome assembly GCF_019279795.1 of Protopterus annectens. Classification (NCBI taxonomy): domain Eukaryota; kingdom Metazoa; phylum Chordata; order Ceratodontiformes; family Protopteridae; genus Protopterus; species Protopterus annectens. The sequence continues at coordinate 509,489,297 of NC_056747.1, read as the reverse complement.
GATCTTTTACTTGAGTATGTTGATCTATATCTCTTAGAGCAAATTTACCAACGTTTTCCACTAAGAAATTTAATACCAGTATTTACATTACTTTGCCAGTATTGGATAAAGGATGAATCGGTCTGTAACAGCTAGTATCAGATTTAACTTTTTACACTTGTACATGAGCTTAATCATTGTACATGAGTTTAATCATAATCGTTAGGTTATTAGATAGGATTCTTACAAACAAACCAGACAAACTGACAAAAGTAGGGTGCCCCTCAGAAGGAATAAGTGACCACATACATATGTCAATAGAACTTGCCATAACCTAGATAAACATATCTGTAATCAAATACATAATACGACCAATTTCAGCAAAGATATTTTCATTGAAACACAAAAACAATACAACTGGAATGTATTTAGAACAATGCCACCAGATACTGCTGTAGAACACTTTAATAACATATTCTTACAGACCTTAAATCATCCAGCACCAGTATGTACTAAAACAGTAAAGTCCAATCCCACACCATGGCTAACAAAAGAAACAAAAACTCATGATAAAAGGAATAAATCTTGGAAAAACTGGTATAAGAACAAAACTAAAAATGTCTCCCACCAATTTCTTAGAAACCTTGCAAATCTCCATGTCAAACAGGACAAGCAACATGCCATACCAACCTACAAGACAAACATCAAAACAATTCAAAACATTTTTGATTATCACTAAATAAACTAGTCCACCCTGGCAAGACCACCACTCCCTCTCCAAAAACACACAGTACGACAGACTCTATCTCCACTAATACATCTGCCCCCTCTCTCTACCCTGTCCAACCAAAACCACCCACAGCTCTTTAATTTTAGTCCAGTACCCACCTCGCTCATAATGAAGTTGCTCCTTAACTAAAAACTACTTCTGTAGCTGTAGACCAACTACCATCAGACTACCTAAAAATGGCCATAGAAGTCATAGCCTTCCCTGTGTCCATACTATTAATAGGTCCATAGCAGAAAGCTATGTCCCATCGCTGTGGAAAAAAATCCTACATCATACCACTGCACAAAGATGGCACATCTACACAGTTTAATAACTACTGACCAATAGAGATGATCTCCCCCTCTTGAAAATACTGGAGAAATGCATCCATGTGCAGCTGATGCAATACCTAACCTCAAATAATCTATTATTAAAAACACAACATGGCTTTAGGCCCCAGCACAGCACCACTACTGCTTTACTACATTTTACCAGTATAATAAGCCAACGTAGAAACAATGGCCTGCTTGTGTCCACCATGTTCTTTGACTTGTCACATGCATTTGATACTGTCTTGCACCAGCAACTGCTCATTTAACTCTCCTCAGTAGGACTTTGACAATACTCCTTGTTGTGGTTTCTTAGTTACCTATCTAAAAGGCAACAAGTCATTAAATGTCAAACGACCTACTCCACCTTTCAGTAACTACAGGTGTCCCTCAGGGCTCTATCCTTGGTCCTCTCCTATTTAATATATTTATTAATAACATCCTCATCTCCACTCACCATGCTAGTTTAGTTCAGTATGCAGATGACTCAGCATTAATATATGTGGCCTCAACAATAAATAAGCTCCAAGACATTACCCAAAAATCTTTCTCCTCTGTAGAAACCTGGCTCAAAGAATCAAACCTCATACTCAACCCCAAGAAAACTAAGCTAATGCTTTTTACCTCAAAAAGTTGCCAAAAACAAAAGCAATCTTTTACCATACAGTCAGCAAATAATACAGTAATTGAAACTGTAACTACAGTAAACGTCTAGGCATTATAATAAATGACATTCTCAAATATGACCAGCATATACTGAATACCATTAAATCTACACACCAGAAACTAGACTTCGTTTACAGGATCAATGGACTCCTTACATATACTGCAAGAAATACTCTAGCCACCACCTTCTTACTGTGGACTCTCTTATAGGCCGCTCCTATCCTAACAAACTTAAATAATACTCAAATAAAGAAACTCACCTCCTGCTACAGTAAAATAGCTACATTTGCTACCAATCTCCCTCATAGGACCCACCATTGTCACATCTTAAAGCAATTAAACTGGCTTGAACAGCACAACTACCTAACATATTCACAACTAACTACAACACACAAACCTATCATCCAGAAAAATACCCTGCACTCCAAAACTTATTATTGCCCTACTGTCCAGCAAGGGACCTATGTGCTAGTAATAAATTCTTACTACTCACATATAAGTCAAATAATGTTGCAGGAGACTTGCTCAGCTCCCATTACGTTACTAAACACAGGAATAGTATCCCCACACAAATAAAACTCTCTGACAAACTCTGGTTTTAAATCACTGCTTAAACATCATCTTAAACAATCCTGGTCCTGCACATGCTCAACACCAGGTTAAGACGTTGTGCTCATCGTACGATACTCTACAAATACTCTCCTTAAACAGAACACTCTCAACCTCTCACTGAAATGACAAAACAATTTTTATACATAACCGCTGCCTGTACAATCCTCTAAATTGCAAGTGGGCTCTCTTTAATAACTTCTACCTCTGTAAAATCTTAGATTGTATAAATGAAACTACTGTATGTGTATAAATGTAACTACTCTGTGTTTAACTCGAACTAAGTATAATGCAATGTAAACAATTAGAGCTTTTCTCCCCACCCCCGGGCCTCTGCTGAAAATGGGTATTACCCAGTCAGAATTTCCTGGTAAACAAAGACAAATAAATAAATAATCAAGACGTGTTTCCAGTACTCTTGTCATTTATTTCCATCTAAAAGATACAGTATAAATTAGCTTTTAAAAAAGGGTAACCCTTGCTTTATTGTTTTCCGGTCTGTTTGGTATACCTTCTAAGCTGGAGCATTTATTTGATCAAGTTGTCAAAATGTTCTTATAATCTCTTCTTCAGTGAAGCTGAAGTAGCAAGTCTCACTGTTGTTTAATGTATGACAATATTACTACTTTCTGATCCATATTAGTATGGCATACTATCCTGGCAAAAAATGTTGACCTCTTTTGCTTTTTTAATTATAGAATTGCCTACATTAAAATGTTAGTTTGTAAAGAAATCATAGTTCTCAACCAATCAGGGGCAAATCTCAAAAGAATCAGAGACAAATCCAGAAAAAAATCAGGGACACTTTTAAAATATTAGCTCTATTAACTTGAGGCATTAATTGAATAAGAGCATGTGAATTAATATACAATCTGATGTTGTAAATCTTTGTTTATTCATTACAAATAAGACCTCGGTTCCATCCTCAGATCCGATACAGCCGTTTCCAAGCTTGCGCCAGCCAAAAACTCTCAGCTAAGACCTACCAATAATGCCTCTCTTGACACAACATCCTGTCAAGCTTCTCTTCCCCCCTCACAGGCTTTCGAAAATAAGACACCAAATCCAAGACTTTCTTCCTCAGACCTATGTACCAGCACGTTTTGTACTGCAACTCTTAGGCTCCATGGTGGCTGCCATTATGTTAGTACCACGGGCGAGACTGCACATGAGAATCCTGCAGTGGCTCCTTTCCACACAACGGTCATTGCTAACTCACCCACTCGACCACATGATACATCTTACAAACCGTTGCAAGGAAGAAATGCTATGGTGAATGAAGCCACAAACAAATCTTTGGTGTCAACCATTCTGTCTTCTCCAGCTCACGGTCTCAGTGACCACAGACACTTCCCTGTTAGGCTGGGGGGGGAGCATTTTCAGGGAAAGACTTCCAAGGCACCTGTTTCCCCATGCAGGCCAATTTGCACATAAATGTCCTGGAACTGAGGGCAGTTGTCTTAGCGTTGCAAGTGTTCCACACATCCCTACCATCAGGGACCATTGCAGTTCAGTCAGACAACATGTCAGTTGTCTGGTATATCAACAAGCAAGGCAGAACCAGTTCTTACCCCCTGTGTTGGGAAGCTATGAGGATATGGCACTGGGTGATAGCTTCCAACTGCTTTCTTATAGCAATGCATATTCCCAGGAGTTCCAACCTTATTGCAGACAATCTGAGCAGCAACATCCTGATGCCTCACAAATGGTCCTTCAACCCTGTAACAGCAGATTGGATCTTCTAATGCTGGGGCAAGCCTTTCTGCGACCTTTTGCTTCCCCCATAAACTACAAATCCAGAAACTATTTTGCCCTGATCCCCACTCAGTGGGAACCACTGAGGGATGCTCTAACGCACGATTGGCCATCGGGTCTTCTGTATGACTTTTCCCCGTTTCCTCTCATTCCAGAATTTCTCCAGAAAGCTCAGAGGTTGAGAAGCAAAGTGGTCCTCATTGCCCCCTACTGGCCCCGTCAAGTCTGGTTCCCATTTCTATGGCCTCATCTGATTCACAGCCTGTGGATCCTGGATCATTCCCAAGACCTGTCATCTCATCCTCAGGGACTGATTCAGCTGAACCTGCACAGTCTCAAGCTCACAGCTTGGTTCCTCCACTTCCAAAGATTGCCAGATTGCCTGACATCCCATCTCCTGTTTGTGAAATTCTTCTGGCTTCACACAAACCTTCCACTAGGAAAGTTTATTCTAGTAAATGGACTAGGTTCTCTATTTGGGCCAAAGATCAGAACTTAGACCCTTTCTCTATGCCTATTTAAAACATCCTTCAATACCTGATTGCTATTTTACATGCAGGAGCCTCAGCTTTGATAATCACTGTACATTTGGCAGCTATCGCCAATTTTCATAATGGTCTTGATAATTTTATGTCACACCGCCTATGCAAGACCTTTTTGAAAGGAGTATTGCATGTTAAACCTCCGGTCAAGCCTCCCTTAGAACCCTGAGACTAGACTTTGGTACTTCAGTCCCTCACAGGTTCTCCTTTTGGGCTCTTTGATTCATGTGATTTGAAATTTTTGTCATGGAAGACCTTACTTCTAGTAGCACTTAACTCAGCGAGGAGAGTATCTAAGCTGCAGGCCTTTAGTGTCAAGAGTCCTTACTTGATCTACCACATGGATAGGGTGTCCCTTCGTAGTTACCCTTCTTTCTTGCCCAAGGTCATGTCTGGCTTTTCCATTAACCACTCTATTGACCTGTCGGTTTTCTTCCCCCAGCATTCTAATAGAGGGGAGTACCTTTTGCACACCCTTGATGTGCATTGGCAGCTTTGTTGTTATTTGGACAGGACTAAATCTTTCAGGAAAACAGATCAGTTGTTTGTGGCCTTTGCAGGACCCAGATTGGGTAAACCTGTTTCAAAAGTGACTTTATCCTCCTGGCTTAGCAACACCACTACCTTTATCTACCAACAGAATAAGCTATCCTTACCTTGCAGAATAAAGGCTCTTTCTACCAGATCTATGGCTACTTCGGTAGCATTTCATTCCAGAGCCTCTGTGGATAATATCTGCACAGCAGCCACTTGGGCAAGACCTCATACCATTATATCTCATTATAAATTGGATTTGGCCTCCAGGGGACGAGCGTCTTTTGGTTCTATGGTGCTCAGGAATATCCTTCCTTAGGGCCACCCAGGACTGAAGTAGCTGGGGACTCGGTCCTATTTGTAATGAATAAAAAAAGATTTACAACATCAGATAAAGAAGTTATGTCTTACCATAACGTTCCATCTGTGTTGTAGATCTTTGTTCATTCATTACTTCCCACCCTCCTTCCCCCTGCCTGGACTCCTTATGGACTTTAGGAACTCCTGGTTAGGGTATTTGCTCAGACAGAACCTCCTACTATTTTTTCTATTACTACATCTATTATCTAAGGGCAGGCAAACTCAATCTGGAGTAACTAGGAGAGGGTAGGTCTTAGCTGAGAGTTTTTGGCTGATGCAAGCTAGCTTGGAAACGGCCGTATCAGTTCAGAGGACGGAGCCGAGGTCCTATTTGTAATGAATGAACAAAGATCTATAACACAGATGGAACATTATGGTAAGACATAACTTCTTTTTTCCTGAAGTAAAATAAGTAAGTCTTAATTATTGTCATTATTTATTAAGTAAAATTCATCACATTTTGTTCAAAAGGCACCAGTTTTAGGAGGGATTAAGAGGCACAGAGCTAAAATTTGAATGAAAATCAGGGACGTCCCTGAAAATCAGGGACAGTTGAGAGGTATGAAGGAAAATTATTTACCCATTCTAATCTATTTAAAGAAATACTTCATGTTACTTTTCAGTTGTTAAGTTATTCCTGCTATTATTTTTTATCAGTTTTTTCACTACTTTAATTTACTTATCCATCTTATTTATTTTCTATTTTTTAAATATCTTACTTCTATCTAGTTTCTGTTTCTTTATTTTATTATCCCTAACCATAATAAGTCTACTTGCCTTCTGGGTGATACCACCATCAGAGGTATCTTGTTTCTTTCCAGCCTTGATACTCCCCCTATTCAATTTACATTCAGGGATGCAATATTTTAAATAAGTCCATGTGTCCTAAGCCCTCTTATTCCTAAAAACAGAAACACAGTCAATATTACCTAACAGAGTTTTTGCTTTCACATAGTTAGTGGTGGCAGGTAATATTCCATTAGAGTCTAAGTCTAAAGGCTATAGAATGCAGTCATAACAGAATGGTCAGTACATTACAGGGGTGGAAATACTTGGCAAAATGTACTTCATGACTTACTGGTATGCATATAATATCTAAGATGCTGTTTCTCCCTTCATTTTCAATTAATCTGTTTTCTATGATGAAAGAAGAAAAAAACTTTCCTTACACTACTTGATGTGTACTTCCACGGTGGTGCAGCGGTTGCGTTGTTTCCTCACAGCAAGAGGTTCGCCCGTTCAATTCTCGGCTGGAATGTGGAAGTGCCTTCTGTGTGGAGTCTGCATGTCCTCCCCACAGTTGGTTGGGCATTCGAAAGACATGCGTAAATAGGCATGCCTTCATTGAAGGTTGAACGTCGAGCTGGCACCTTGGCGTTCGTGAAAATCTACTCCCAATCATTAGCGGACCGGAGTTCCGCTGTGGCGACCCCTAACCGGGAAAAAGCCGAAAGACAAACAACAACAACTTGATGTATCAATGATAGGGTGAAAGGCAGATTTAAACCACCTGAGGTGATTTTGTTTTGGGTCTACATTGTATAAACATCCAAGTTATCTTCTGGCAGACCTACGTTTTTATTTTATTCACTTATCCTTTGTGGATGGGATTAGTCCCACTAGGCTAGTGGCTTCTTTTCAGGGGAGACTAAAAATTATATTATAGTATAGGGATATTTGGGCAGAGTATCGGGGGACTTCCCTACTCTTACTACTCTTACTACTCTTGGTAGTCAGGGGAAGGGTTTGTGTGTTACACATCCTGACCTCCTGTTTCTTGTCCAGGTGCAGAGGCAGCCAGGAGGAACATTGAAAAAACATGGCTGATTCAGCTTCTGCTGAAACTGGAGGGAAAGTTGTTGAAAATGTAGTAGAAATGGTAGAATCACTACCAGAAGTTTTTTTTTTTTCTGATGCTGGGGGTGCAGAAAAAACAGTGATATTGGAAGAAAAGGAGATTTTAGCTGTAACAGAAATGGATTCATTGGAAAAATTTCAGAGGTGATTGTTTGAAGGAGAGGCAGTTACCTCTGAGAAATGCATTATTGCAACCCTCCAATTGGGAGGGGGGTTGCAAGATGATTATTTGGAAGAAATGGTAAACCAAAGTGAGCCAGAAAATACAGCAGCAATTTCATGGAGCAACATCATGGAAAAATAGAAAAAGAAAAAGGAGAAGAAGAGAATGTGCCAGAAAAGTTCCAGAGACAAAAACGTATGCACAAACTGTTGCAGAAGGAACAAAGAAGAAAGAAGAAATAAAAGAAACAAAACAGAAGTATACAGCATGTGTGAGTAGTAAAAAAGAAGAAAGTTTGGGCAGATATGAGGTTTGGGACTCTGTCATAGCACCTCTGTGTGTAAAAGCAAAAGAGGTAAGAGCATTTATTTTAATTAATAAAGGGACTTTTTGTGACTTGATATTTGAGACTGGGCAGGCCATGGAAAATTTTTTGGGTGCATATGAGCAAAAGAAAAACATTTATCCATGGTTAGAATATGTGGTGCAATAGTTTTAAAGACAAACAAAAAAATGAATAACAATCTAATTTAGAATGGAAGCTAAAGCAAAAGAACTGAAAAAAAATTTTGTTAACTATATGTAAAGAAGGGGTCTATATTATATCCTCGAAAGCTGTAAACAGCAAACACTATCTGCAGTGCAAATGCCGTGCAGCAAATTCGCTATTGTGGGGAGTTGCTCCCCCCCCCACACCCCTCGCTAATTATATATATTAACTCTGAGATTGTACTACAGTGAGGAAAGGACAATTTTTCCGATCTTCACTATAGTACGATCTCACTATTTACAGTTCGCTGCACAGCATTTTCTCTGTAGATAGTGTTCGCTCTTTACAACTTTCGAGGATATAATATAGACCGGTAAAGAAGTAATGGACACTACAAAAATATAGGATGAAAGAAGACTGTGGACTGGGGGATGGGAAGGTGGGGTAATACTGAAAATGGAAAATGATAATTGTAGATCAATATGTGTGTATATATACCTTTAAGAAGCTAGCCAAGGGCTTTCACAAGTGTATAAATAGTGAGGATGTGCGAGCCTGACTGCCATTTTGTAGTTAGCTGTTGAGATGTAAGCATGTATGTATGTAAGGCCTGTCTGTTAACTAGTTTGTTCATATTTTATGATGCTGCTAGCCATCCTGATGTGTTTCTATGTATTAAAGCATCTAAACGAAACCCCAAGCCTTCTTGTTTTATGTGTTAGAGACGAACAAGCAACATGGTGCCAGAACTGGCATGTCTAAAGGGCATAGAGTCAGAACTGGCATATCCAAAGGGCATGAGGTTAGAGGCAGCTTGGCTAAAACGACTTAAGGCACTTGCTTAGAACTGGTGGAATATACATGAGCGGATCATCCCTAAAATGTGCAAACTTCACAAAACAGGTCAGAAACAAATTTCAGATATTAAAACTTGCTCAGCAGTATTTCTTTTTCGTAAAATATGAAATGGGGCATACAGAATATTCTAAATGATATTTACATAAACCAATATGTATGACATTGATACAAATATTTGAATTACTACAGATTTCTGCATTGTCTTAATTTTGCCAAACTGAATTATTTTATATATTTTCTGGCATTGTTTTCTGTTTCTCATCTGTCCTGAAACTGCTTCCCCCCTATTCCTGTGGTGAATTTTAAAACTGTTCTAACAGCTTTTGTGTTATCTGATTGCTTCAAAGCTTGCTGATTTAAAAATAGTTTCTGTTTGTAAATTCCTGCATACACTGTTGGAAACTCCTGGTGTTCTGGCTGCAGTGTGATTCACAAACAATCTGGAAATATATCGCTGATTGATAAGTATATTTCTTGGCATTTTAACCTTTCAGAGTTTTACATTGTCTTAATTTTACCTGACTGAATTATTTTATATATTTTCTGGCATTGTTTTCTGTTTCTCTTCTGTCCTGAAATTGTTGTTTTCCCCTCCTCCCCACCCTATTCTTGTTGTGGTGTTATAGTTGGTGGCTTTGCAGTTGCCCGCCCCTACTGTAAATTTGATCTGGGACACCCTCCAAGTCTGGTGTTCACTCTACTTAATACAGAGAGAACATTTGACAAGGCCAACCCACTTAGTTTCTTAACCTTGAATGTTTCTTCTGGTCCTTCTTCCTCTCTCCTTGCATTTTACTGAAAAAAATGCACTTTATTTTGTTTTTGCCTCTTCTTAAAAGTGCTCATTTGTATTTATTCTGCTCCATTTATTACTGCTTGGTAGTAGCCTGATTAAATTGTAACTGTTACTCTAAGCCTTTTTGGTTTAAGCACTTGGGCTCCAGACCAGTTGTATTACATTAAGAAGGTTTGTGGTCTGCACTGTTGTGGCAGGACAGGTAGCTTACATCCTTCTAAGTTGGGAATTGCTGATTGAAGGCTTAGTGTCTGTTATTCTAAAAGTGTATTAGTTCTGGTTAAACCACTTGGGCTTCGGGCCAGTTACTTTCCATTAAGAAGGTTTGTGGTCTGCACTCTTATGGGAGTAGAGGCTAGATTCTGCCCTTCTGAGCTGGAAAGTTCTGGTTAAAAGCTTATTGTGCCTGCTTATTCTAACTGTTTCTTTCTGAAATTGGTGCACCTTGGTTGCTGTAGCATAGACTAGATTCATGCATCCTGAATCTAGTTTTGTTTGTATAACTTGAGCACTAATCCAGGCCATCTCTTTTGGAGAAGGTTCCTCTGCAACCTAGTGGCAGGAGTGTGCAGTTAGAACTTGTCTGATTGAAGACTGCTGGAACTGGGCTCAGTTTTGAGATTTTTTACTGTTTAATTGGGTAATTTGTTTAAATCAGTTTTGCTCGTTTTCTACTGTTATATAAAAAATTACACTTTATTCATCTGCTTTTACTGTATTTGTGTTTCTTCCTACTTTATTACTTTATTTTGCTTTTGCTGCTTGTTCTTAAAAGTACTTAATTGCATTTATTCTGCTGCATTTATTACTGCTTATTAGTAGCCTGATTAAATTGTAACTGTTATTCTAAGCCTTTGGGTTGAAGCACTTGGGCTTCAGACCAGTTGTTTTACATTAAGAAGGTTTGTGGTCTGCACTGTTGTGGGAGGACAGGTAGCTTACATCCTTCTAAGTTGGGAGTTGCTGATTGAAGGCTTAGTGTCTGTTATTCTAAAAGTGTATTCGTTCTGGTTTAAGCACTTGGGTTTTGGGCCAGTTATTTTACATTAAGAAGGTGTGGTCTGCACTCTTGTGGGAGGAGAGGGTAGATTCTGCCCTTCTGAGCTGGGAGTTTCTGGTTAAAGGCTTATTGTGCCTGCTTATTTGAACTGTTTCTTTCTGAAATTGGTACGCCTTGTTTGCTGTAGCATAAACTAAAGTCAGACCTGCTGAATCTAGCTTTGTTTCTATAACTTGAGCACTAATCCAGACCATCTTTTTTTGGAGAAGGTTTCCCTGCACCCTAGTGGCAGGAGTGTGCAGTTAGAACTTGTCTGATTGAAGACTGCTGGAATGGGGCTCAATTTTTAGCTTTTTATTGGTTAATTGGTTAATTTGTTTAAATCAGTTTGCTCATTTGATACTGTTATAAAAAAAATACACTTTATGCATCGCCGCTTAGCTAGAGTTGAACTATACCCAGCACCATAAACTCTGCTCTTCAAATTTTCCCTCAGAATGAGCCAGTTTTTTAGTTTTAGTACTAAAATCTGTTTCTTTGAGCTCAGCACTTGTTCATAACTTGTTGTAAGCACTAAATAAGCTACAAATTACTACAGCACTCAACTTTCCTCACTGCTAAAGGAAAAGGTTTGTAATACTTAATAAATAAGCACCTATCCAATCATGTCTAAGGGTCATCTCCTGGTGTTTTCTCCTGTCTACCTGATGAATCTGGGCACCTTGCGGCAAGGCAGCAATTGCCTCATGTACACAGAAAACCTTCTCCTCCTACCACCCAACACTACAACCTGTGAGAGATGCACTTATAGAGCCAAACTGGAAGCAAAGCTCTCTTCACCCAAGACTGGACTAGACAGTCAAGAGGAGAAGATAAACACTTGCACCACACCACACTCATCACATAGTCCATCAAAACCTGCACCACCAAAACACACACATAGAAACACGAAACACACACCTACAGTCACAGAGGCTCTCAATAAAAATTTGCTCAAGCAACAAAGACCTGCAAAGAAGAAATGCAAGCAACCTCCACCCCCCAACACAACCCAAATGACACATAGCCCACATACTCAGTGTTCCACTCAACCACAGCCTATAAGGCATAGCAACGTACCCAACACTCTAGTCATAGGTGACTCTATAGTCAGGCACACTGATGTTCCACTCACCAGGCTAAACAAGGAGAAAGTTACTGTCAGCTGCCTGTCGGGTGCTAGGATCCACCACATAATGCACGCATTCAGATCACTCCACAAGAAGTACAAATATGACTCTGTCATTGTCCATGTTGGTGTAAATGACCTGAGATGTACCTCCCTGGACTACATGAAAAGAGACATGGAGGAGCTGTCCAATCTTGTAACCCAGGCAGGTATGACCCTAGCCCTGAGTAGCATCCTGCCATCACCCAGTATAATACCACAGGACAAGGACAAAATGATTGACTTCAACAATTGGCTAAGCTTCTGGTTCATTCTAAGGGGATCCAGTATCTGTCTGCCTGGGATGACATGATCGGCAGACCATGATGCTTTGCCAGAGATGGCCTGCACCTGTCGCCCTTGGGATTCCAGATACTGGATAAGGCTCTTGCCACCCCCATAGTGCCTTTTTTAGGCAAGGTTCAAATGACAAATTCACCACCTTAACAGGTACAAGCAAGCAAAATCTGAGGGTAATGCTACTCAATGCTAAAAGTCTAAATCTCAAAATGTATTCACTCTAGGCACTCCTTAAAATGGAGAACATTGACATCTGTGCTGTGACAGAGACCTGGTTCAAGTCTCCAGAAAGCACGCCTGCATTACCAGGCTATAATTCATACCACACCTTTTGGCCACCTAACCTTGACCGAAACACTAAAGGCAAAGGCGTGTCCATATTCATTAACGATATCTACACCTCCAGGTTAGTTGCTCAGCGTAATGCATCCGAGATTATCCAAGTGCAACTAACTCTGGGCAAGAGCGCAATCCAAATTGTAACTTGCTACAGATCCCCCACCATGCCCCAGGATTCCCACCCCTTATTTCTTGATAAACTGGAAATATTAGGGTACAAATCAACACCCTAATAATGGCAATTTCAACTACCCCACCATTAACTGGGAAGACTACTCATGTACCAACTCTTTTGCTCAATGTTTTCTGGAATTCATAAATTCCAATGCCTTGGATCAACTTATCAACACCCCCACCAGGGGCAGCAATATCCTAGACCTGGTCATTACCAACATGGGTGACTGGTGTTCCACATCAGTGGTCAATTCCTCATTGGTCAGATCCGACCACAAGCTAATCACCCTAGACATCCACATCCTGCCCCCACCCCCCATTAGGGAAACCACTGTAAAAATTTCTCCAAAGCCAACTTCACGCTTCTTAAGACAGAAGTGGCAAACTTCATGACACCCATGATGACAGACAATAGAGGTACGACTGCTGAATCCTACACAAATGCACTTCATAAGTACTTACACGAGTGCCTGGATCATTCTATCCCTAACAGAACCAAGATGCTATCCTCCAAAAAAAAGAAGCCAATCTGGTGGTCCCCTGCCATAAACAAACTCTACAACAAAAGAAACTGTTGCAAAAAAGAATAAAATTACATGATTGGAGGAACTCCCTGGTCAGCTTCAGTAAGAGGCTGAAATCTCTCATAAAATCCTCCAAAGCTAGTTACAAAAACAAAATCACCACTGATTATAAAGACAACCACAAAGCATTCTATAGCTATGTCAAGAATCTCAATGGCAACACTCAGATCTGCTCTGAGTTACAGCACAATGGCAGTAAATATACAGAACCAACTGATATTGCCAACATCCTGGCAGATAGGTTCACTGCTAACTTTACCCCCCTCTCACCCCCTAAAGGGCCCATCTCTATACCAGAATAATGCAAAGTTCCTGTAAACACGGCTGCACAGGTAAAAACCACACACTCCAAAGCCAAGAACACAGCATCCATGGGACCTGACAACATCCCAGGCTGCATTCTACATGAACTGCAGAATGAACAGGCACCCAATCTAAGTATCATGTTCAATCATAGCCTCACTTCAAGCTTTGTGCCCACTGAATGGTGCACAGGAATGGTTATCCCACTTCACAAAAGGAGAGCCACCACGGACCCCGGAAACTACCGCTCCATTAGCCTAAGGAGCCTGGTCTGCAAGGCCATAGAATGTATCATCATGGATCTTATACACAAAGACATTGATAATCTCCAAACTCTAGATCCCACCCAGTTCGGGTTTGTAAAAGGGAGATCATGTCTCCTAAACCTGATAGACTTCTTTGAAGCAGTCACCAAAGTGTTGACGAGGGTAAGGTGTTTCACACAGCCTATCTAGATCTCACCAAGGCTTTTGACACCATCCCCCACTCTGGAATTATAGATAAACTCACTAAACTAGGTCTAAATCCCTATGTCACAAGATGGGTTGCCAACTGGCTCACTGACAGAACCTACACTGTGAAAGTAGCAGACTCCAAATCCAACTTCAGACCAGTGACAAGTGGAGTACCACAGAGTTCAATCCTGGGTCCCCTCCTGTTTGGTATCTACTTTTCTGAAGTACAGGCTAACACAGAAGGTCTTTGGCTAATGAAGTTCGCAGATGACTGCAAACTAGGAGCCATAATCAAAACTCCTAATGATGTGGACATCCTACAAAAGTGCCTCACGGAAACAGATGCCTGGTGTCAAAGCCATGGTCTTAAGCTCAATGCTAAAAAGTGCATTGTCACCCCCTTTGGTAAAAGCTCTGTACCCATGAGCGACCGCATAGGTGGTAGTCTACTTAACAGCAAAAGTGTGATAAGAGACCTTGGAACACAGGTGGACAGTAGTCTCTCCTTTGATAATCACATCGCCACAGTAGTCAGGAAATTCTTCTACATGGCACACCTCATCACAAAAGGTTTCTCATCCAGGAAAAAAGAGGTCATTTTCCCCCTCTACTCATCACTCATTAGACCCATTATAGAGTACAATGCCCCTTTTGGTATATACCTCACAAGACCTCTACAACAACTGGAATGGCCGCAGAAATATCTCACAAAGAGGATTACCGGTCTCAAACAGATGCCCTACGCAGACCGTCTCAAAAAATTCCAGCTTTACTCTGTTGCATATCGCCTACTCAGAGGCAATCTCTGCCTAACATACAAAGCTATGTCAAACCCAGAGCTGTTGGACATGCTCCACTTAAAGAAATCCCAATCCCTCCGAGCTACACGCTCTAGGGACCTAAAACCTTGTCACTACAATAAACAGAACATGCTGGAGGGATAGATTCCTGTCCCAGAGACTTTCCATACTCTGGAATAAACTATCTATCTATATCAAACAAAGATCTTCATTAGCACTCTTCAAGAAAAATCTTGATGATTGGATGGGAAATAGGAAATTCACCCCGGGGATCACCTCTGTGGTTCTGCTCAACAGGGGCACAGGAAAATAATTTTCTTGGGTGGCAAAAGCCAGTGTACCTTTTTTGGCTAGGCTTATATAGGCCCTAGGGCCAATAGCTTAGTACCTACCTATGAAGCTATGAACCTAAATGTTTGAATTAAAGTCTGAATTGCATGAAACAAATAAAATAAAGGGAAACAACTGCATTTTTGCAAAGCATGTATTTTTAGTATTAAGCAAAGATATTCAAGTTATCAGAAGTGTATAAAGTGTTTGCATGTTTGTGCAGTGTTACAGTAAAGTTATTTCAGAAAGTACAGCCATTACAGTGCATATTTCACAAAGTGCAGCCATTACAAGGCATATTTCACAGAATGCAGCCATTATAGAGCATATTTTGCAAAGTAAAGTATTTCAAAGAGTTTATTGTGCATTTGAATGTTGTTACAAGCTCACGGAATAGTTTGTTCATATATAATTACAGGGTCCATATTTTCAGTATGTCTGTGTATACTTTGTGGGTAAGGCAGATGATTTCAAAAACCCAGTGCACTTGTGTTTGACAGTAATATTGCTGAGAATTGGAGAGTGTTTGAGCAAGAGTACAACATTTTCATACAGGCTGCATTTTCTGATAAAGATGATAGTACAAAGGCATTCTACTCAATTTAGCTGGCTCAGAAGCCACTGAAAGGGAACATTCATTTGTGTATTCACCTGCTATATATACAGGAGAGGGGGAGCCATCATATTGTTGTACAGGCTGAGTCAAGGGAGGACCCAGAGTGTTTAAAATGCAGAGTTAGAGAAATCTGTAACCCCCAGACAAATGTTACAATGCAAAGGCACTTATTTTCCACAAGAGATTAAAAGCCAGGTGAAACTTTTGGAGCATATATATCTGAACTGAGAATAAGGCTAAAACATGCAGATTTGGTGACTTAAGGGATGAGTTGATAAAAGAAACACTTGTGTGTGGTATAAAAGATGATGCTGTGAGAAATATTTTGCTTTGTGACAGTGATTTAACTTTGAATAAGGCCATTGAGATTTTTCAGATATATGAGCTCACAGAAAAGCACCCATATATGCTTACAAATGAGAATAGCCCTAGAAGGCACAGTGATAAAGCTCATGTTGATAATATAAGCATGTGGTTAAAAGAAACAAGCCCAACTACATGGCAGCAGCTATAACCCCTGCAGCACTCACTGGTAAAACCCAGAGCTTTCCAGCCCATTCCAGAATTTGCACAGTCTCAGTGAAGCATAAGAGTGAGTCAGCAAACTCAAAGCATGGGCCCCAACCTAGTTTCATTACCAACTGTTGTAGTTGTGGTGGAAGTCGTGAATCTAAAAGGGAAAAATGTTTAGCTTTTGGTCAGCAATGCCACAAATGCAATAAATGGAAAAATTTCAAAAGGTTTTGTAAATCAAAAGGCCCACATTCTTTTATTAAAAGGGAACATTTTAAGAAACGAGTTGATCAATTAGACAGTGGCAACCCACCCTACTCTATGTTGATGGTGT
Organism: Protopterus annectens; assembly: GCF_019279795.1. Classification (NCBI taxonomy): domain Eukaryota; kingdom Metazoa; phylum Chordata; order Ceratodontiformes; family Protopteridae; genus Protopterus; species Protopterus annectens. The sequence goes on along the minus strand of NC_056747.1, from coordinate 509,472,635 downwards.
GTCAGTCCTTCAAGAAATGGTTAATGCAGTAGATTTAAGGGCAAAGAATGAAGTATTTTGTACTGTTCGGATAAATGGCAAACCCATACAGCTCAAAGTTGACACAGATTCAAATTGCAATGTTATGTTAGCACAAACATTTGCTAGAGTGTGTAATGGTGAAAGGCTTGATTTGGCAAGGTGTGCAAAGCTTGTTGCTTATGGAGGTGAAGAATTTCAAGCTGAAGGCTCAGTAGTGGTTTCATGTTACTCTGCTGGAAGAAGCTATGACTTATTATTTTATGTAGTCAAGAGGCACGTCCAGTCATTATTAGGGCTTAGAGAGAGTTTGAAAATGGGACTGCTTTCATTTAACAAGGAAGTCCACCATTAGCTTAAAAGATCACTACTCTAATTTTGCCTAGTACATTTTTTCTACCTATGCTGATCTTTTTGAAGACAAACTAGGCAAGCTTCCAGTTGTGTACTCCATGAAGTTAGATCCAGAGGACAGTCCAGTTATCAGGCCAGCACATAAAGTTCCAATGGCTATGCAGGACAAAGACAAAACTGAGTTAGATAAAATGTTGCAACAAGGTGTGATTTGTCCAGTTGCATTTCCAACTTAATGGGTATCTTCCATGGTGGAAACTCATAAGAAAAGTTCAGACGACCCATGAGATTTGAACAAAGCACTTAAAAGACCTCATCATCCAATACGCATAGTTGAAGAAGTCACAGCCTTGATGCCAAATGCCACATTTTTTTCTATCTCAGATGCAAAGAGTTCATTTTGGCAAATTCAGCTTGACAAAACATCCTCATTGCTCACTACTTTCATTACTCTGTTTGGCATGTACAGATTTTTGACAGTGCCATTTGAGGTAAATACTGCAAGTGAAATCTTTCAGCGTGCAGTGGAGCAGATTTTTTCTGGGTATCCTTGTCCTTATAGTAGACAACACACTAGTAGGAAGTCACAATGAAGCTGAACATGATAGAAACCTCAGAAAAGTTCTAGAAAAGGCACATCAAGTGAATCTTAAGCTCAACCCACACAAATGCAAATTCAGGCTACAAGACGTTAATTATGTTGGTATTTTATTTACTAGTACAGGCCTACAACCAGACCCTTCAAAGCAAACAGCCATTCTCAAGATGCCAGCTCCAGACAAGGTTCAAGCCTTGCAATGTGTTCGTGGCATGGTCAACTACCTAGCAAAGTTCATTCCAGACTTGAGCCAACTTTCAGCACCACTCAGAGAGCTGACATGTAAAGATGTAGCCTGTTTTGGTTAGAGCAACACCAAACAGCATTTGATGTCCTTAAATAGAGAATTGCTAGTCCACTAACTCTCAGATACTGTGTTCACAAGCCAGCTACACTTTTCCTGTGATGCTTCAAAATTTGGTTTTGGTACAGTCATTCTACAAGAGGATCAACCTGTTGCCTATGCATCGAGAACTCTTATGCAAACTGAAATGCAGTATGCCCAAATAGAGAAATAGCTTTTGTCAATTGTGTTTGCATGTTCAAAGGTCCATGATTAAGTTTATGGTAGACCTATCCAGATCGAAACAGGCCACCTGCCTCTAGTCATTATCTTGAGAAAAGCCAATGCATTCAGCTCCAACCAGACTGCAAAGTATGATGCTGAGATTGCAAAAGTATAAATTCAATCTTATCTACAAGAAAGGCAAATTTCTTTATCTTGCTGATACATTATCCAGATCACCCAGAAACACCACAGAACAGCATGAGAATTTGAACCTTGATTTTGAAGTCATGGAAGTGAGAAATTTTTCTTCCACACTTCTTGAGATGAGAGATCATACAGCCACAGATCCAGTTTTACAAAAGCTCAATCACTTTATTAAACAAGGATGGCCGTCAAAGCAATCTAGTTTACCTCAAGAAGTACAATCTTATTTTCCATGCAGAGATGAGATTTTGTCTGACAAAGGTATCATAATGCAAGGTCCAAAGGTAATTGTTCCAAAGTCTTTGCAACCAGAGTACATTACTATCTTGCATCATGGTCACCCAGGAGCTGACTCTACCAAAAGAAGGGCGAGAGGACTACTATTTTAGCCTTCTATGTTACAAGATATTGAGATACCACTTTCATCTTGTTCAGTGTGTAATAGTACAAAACCATATCAACAGAAGACGTCTTCAGCTTAACCAGATTCTGGAACTACCTTGGTCAACAGTAGCTGCCGACATCTTTGAGTGGAATGGTCAACATTATTTGGTATTAGTAGACTCTTACTCCAATTGGTTTGAGATTGACCTACTTCCCAATCTAGCATCCAGTACTGTCATTACAAAGATGAAACATAATTTTCCTGTACATGGTAGTCCACACAAAGTTATTTCTGACAATGGCATACAGTTTACAGGCCAACAGTTCAAAAGATTTATTGATGAATGGGACTTTACTCATGTTACAAGTAGTCCTGAGTACCCACAGTCAAATGGTTTGGCAGAACGTGCAGTTCAAAGTGCAAAGCGGTTACTAGAGAAGTCAAAATGAGATAATAGTGATGTTTTCCTGAATCTCACGAATCTCAGAAATGTTCATCATGATAAACATCTTGGTTCACTTGTTCAGAGACTTCTGTTGAGAGAAACCAGAACCAAATTACCAATCAGTAGTCAATTGTTGGTTCTATGTGTCAAGAACAACAGATCAATGAAAGCCAATCTGTTGAAGAAACGCCTAACCCAGAAGTCCTATTATGATAAGACCAGCAAATTGCTCAACCCATTACGAAAAGGGTAAGTGGTAAGGATGCAAACATCCAAAAGTTATGACTGGATTGGTGACATGAAGAATATTAGTCCAGAGCCAAGATCGTACATTGTGGAATCAGAAGGAACAATCTTTAGGTAGAATTGGAAACATTTGAGACCAGTGTCCGAACTTATACCATAGAATATAGTCTGTGATAAAGACTCTTTATCTCAGAGTGAATTGTCCAGTGTTCTAATTCCAGAGGAAATTCCAGAGGACATTCCTGATATGAGTTATGCACTGCAGTGTGTCCCTGTTGCTAAATTTGGTCCCAGCTGTTATGTTACAAGATATGGTCGAATCTCTAAACTTTGTAGCAGATATGAAGCAACTTAGACATGAACATTATGTTTTGTTTCTAATGTATATAGTAATGTATGTCTAGTTTTGATATTCTTTTCTCAAATGGCAATCTTTTTAAGAATGAGGATGTAGATCAATATGTGTGTATATACCTTTAAGAAGCTATCCAAGGGCTTACGCAAGTGTATAAATACTGAGCATCTGTGAGCCTAACTGCCATTTTGTAGTAAGCTATTGAGATGTAAGCATGTATGTATGTAAGGCCTGTCTGTTAACTAGTTTGTCCATATTTTATGATGCTACTATCCATCCTGATGTGTTTCTATGTATTAAAGCATCTAAATGAAACCACAAGCCTTCTTGTCATATGTGTTAGAGATGAACGAGTGAGAATAATGTTATGCATGTACCTAGTATTAATGGTCATGGTAACAGGGGTTTTATGAAATACAGGGTCAAACAAAGACTTGTTATTTTTGTGGAAAAAATTATCATTTAATCAATGAATGTGATAAAAAAGATGTTATGTATGTAGTAAAACAGGGCATAATGCAAAAAAATGTGATTCAAATTACAAAATAATGTGGCAATACTGGTCATTCATGGCTAGAATATGAAATGAATGTGCAGGAAAATGAAAATAAAGTTATACAGGAGAAAGAGACACAAGAATGTGTTTTACAAGAAAATGTACAAAAAGATGTGACTGATAAAGAGGTTATTCATGAAGCTAAAGAACGTAACAAGGAAAAGGAAACCAAGGAGACAAGTGAGGAAGAAACTGGCTGGCATACAGTAAGAAATACAAATAATTTGATAAGGGAAAACAGTTAAAGAAAGAAAAGCAAATTCAAAAATAAAATAAAATGCTTAGAGAAAATAAGAAAGGAAAGGGAAAAACATTTTATTATACTAACTTTTCTTAAAAGCTGAAAATATTAGCTTTAAATGTGAACAGTATGAAAAATCTTAAGAGGAGAATAGGTATATTGCCATGGTGTGCTGCAGTAGATGCACATATTACTAGAAGTTATCAGATTAATAACAGAGGAAGAAAGAACACAAACTGAAAAACTTTGGAATGGTGTGGTAGTTTGGAACATGGGGAAAGAAACGTGCTTGGGCATATGTATATTATGTCAAGAAAGCATTAAAATATTAGCTGTAGCCATAATGGAACTAGGACGAATTACAGTAATAGACTTCAGATGGAAAAGTATGTGTATATAATTATAGCTTTATAGGATCTGTAACAAAAAAGAGAGAGAGATGATGATTAAAAATATTCTTGAATATGTCTGTGTGAATATGGATATTATAGTGGTGGGTGATTTTAATTGTAATTTAAGAAAAAAATAAGACCAATTGTGATGTTAAAATGATTAAAGAAATTGTGAGAAGTGGAAAGTCAAGTGTATGGGAAAATAACCACTGGACCTGCAAAAGAAATGAAAGTAGGACAGAGATTGATTTTGTTTTTAATATCTGATAGTTTAAAAGTTAAAAACAAAGGAATTAAATATGCTGGATTTTCAGATCATGCAGCTATATGGGTTAAAGTACAGGAAAATGAAGGCTATATACGAATAGGAAAATGAATAAAGAGAATTAATGAAAAGGAATTAAATTCAGAAGAGAAAGAAGAACTTACGGAATTATGGAAAATCATATGAATATGAAAGAGTTTTATGAGAACTGGACTGTTTGGTGGCTTAATTTTAAGGAGAAATATCAAAAAGTATTTTAGAAGGTATAAGGAAGAAAAGAAAAGCTAGAGATATAAGATATTAAGTGAAGAAACATCCAGAGATTTATTAGACAAGAAAAATTCCTTTTATGAAAAAGAAAGAGAAATATATAAAATTAATCAAATTAAAATTAACAACTTTTTATATAAACAGAAATATTGTTTACAAGGAAAGAAATCAGTAACACCATATCTGAGTAAAATAATAAAAAAAGGAAAAAAAATAAGGGAATTAAAAAAATAAAAAGTTAAGCAAATAAAACACCAAGGAGGAATATACAAAATAATTAAAGAATATGTATTGGAATTATTTGTTGAAAGAGAAGAAAACAGGACAAATTTATAAAGGTGAAAAATTAAATAAGAAAGATAATGAGTATTTAGAACAAAACATAACTATGAAAGAATTGAATTAAATTCTAAAAGATATTAGCATGAATTCTGCAACAGGACTAGATGGAATTGAATGTGGTATGTATAAAGAAATGAAGGAATGGCAAAAATAATTTTATAGAAGTTATGAATGAAAGGTTAGAAACTGGAATTAAAGAAAAAGAGATGAGTACAGGAGTTATAAAATCTATTTTAAAAAAGGAAATAAAGACCCAATAAAAAATTGAAGTCATATAATATTAAATAATATGGATTATAACATTTTTATGAGAATAATAACAAAAAAGTTGCAAGAAATGGATAGAATATACCACCAGAATGTATTCAGAAGAAAAGGAAGTCAAGAGTTATTATGAATAATAAGAGAAATAATTGATGATACCATAAATAAAAATGTAGAAGTGAAGGTTATAATAGGGGATATAAGTAAAGTCTATGATAATTTTCAATATAAATCATTATGGGGAATATTGCAGGCATAAAATTTAAGCAAAAAATATTGCAAGTAATAAAATCTGTTTATGAAAGGAATTACGTAAAACTAAATGAAAATGGTTGGATTGGGGAAGAAATAAAAAATCGAATGTGGAATAAAGCAGGGCTGTCCAGCTTGTAGTGTAATATTCTCATTAATTATGAATGTAATAGTGAAGGAAATTAATAAAATGTCAAGTAGCAGTAGATACAAAATTACAAAGGAAGTACAGTTGCCAATAATGTATAATTATGGAGATGATATTGTATTAACTGTTAAAATTAAAGTATGAATGGAAGAAGTAAATGAAAAATTAAGTATAAATTAAAAAAAATGATTTAAGTAAAAATAAAGAGAAAAGTAAAGGATTTGGTTTTAAAGGTATGATAGGGAGGTATTGAGTTTGATGAAAAATATAGAGATATATTAGGAATAATATTTGGAAGGAATGACTAGAGACAACAACAGTGGGATAATGTACTCAAAGAAGTAAAGGATATGACTAATTTTTGGAAATCATATAGATTTTCATATAGAAAAAAATACATTTGTTGAACACCATGGTAATAGGAAAAGTTGCTTATGTTGCTAACATCTATATGATTCCTAGTAAGTATGAAAAGAAACTAATGATGATTATATTTTGTTTTATATGGGGCTGTAGACTGAATCCAGTCAAGAGAGGGATTCTATATATGAAAGAAGAGCAAGGAGGTTTAGGTTTAATAAACCCAACAGTAACTGCAGCATCTTTAATTTTTATATAACGTATTAAAAGGAATTATGAAGGAAAATAAAATCTTGATAGAAATGATACTAAAGTATAAATTCAAATAATTGTGGGAAGGAATGGAAGTTAAAAAAAGAAGTTAAAGCATTGTGAATGAAGAAATGAAAGAGTACCAAAACAAAATTGTTTTATAGAAAATAAAAAAGAATATATGTGAGAAAAATAGAAAGGAATTGTACTTAAATATTATGAAATCATTATATTGTATTGAGCCATGAAAAGATTTAGAAATAGTTAAGAGAAAAGTCATAATGATGTGATATAATAATTATAAAAAGATTAAAGAATATAATGATTTTTATGGAGATTGTCTATTAGAAAATTGCCATTTAAGGTGAATATGCTTTACAAGAAAAAGCAGGATAGAATATGTAATAAATATGGAGAGTTTGAGTCTACTGAGTATATATTTATTGAAATGTGAAAGAGTTAATTTGTGGAAAGAAATATGTAAACATAATAGACTGAAAAGTTTGTTAAAATTTGAACAAATAAATATGGATATAATAGAATTTTATTATTGTGCACAAAAACAGGAAGAAGTGAAGAAAATGGACAGAGTAATATTTTATGTTTCATGGACTATATGGAACAAGAGACTAAATGAAATTAAATACAGTGGAAAATGGACTTTGACAAAGATTATGGAAAAATTCTTGTTTTGATTGTGGATAAAAGAGTGGGAGGAAATGCTTAAATTGAAATGTATAACTTATGAAGATTTGTAAATAGATTTAAATAATGTAAATATGTAAATATATGAATAATATGTAATGTATATATCAATAAAAAACATACTCAATTTGTTGGCAAGTGAGACCATTGTTGCTGGGATGCTTTCTTCTTTTGTTCCAGGCACCTAGATGATTCAGAGATGCTGTCACGATGTTGGAAGCTGTTTTTAACAGTTTCATAGATGATTTTGTTTTACCAGAGGATAATAAGAGTGCAGATTGGTCAACAGATGTTTGGAAAGCTCCTAGTAAGGAGTAGAAAACGAAAAGTGGGGAAGTGAAGTCAATCAAGACTTCACTTTAGAATGTAAAAGAGAAGCTGTCTGAAGTTTTGCAGGTGGCAGTTGAGCCTTCTTATGGGGAAAAAATGCTGAATTCCAGGCAGTTAAATAGGAGAGCAGAAAGATAAGTGAAGGCAATTGGTCCATCATGGAATTCAGTGTGCAGGTTCTAGCAATAACTATTCAAGCAGAATGCCATGGTTGGAAATGAAGGCTAGAAGATTAGCTATTATAGAACGGTGTAAAAAGGTGGATATGGTTATAATAATATTGGAAGACATATGATTATTAACAAAATAAGATACGCTGCAAACAGAACTTATATGGGGAAATGATATAGTTTGGAATTTTGGCCAAGATACTTGTTCAGGAATATGTTTTCTAACAAAGAAGACAGTTAAAAATTCTGGATATAAATTTAGTAATAATGGGAAGGGTAACCATTATAGATATAACATGGAAAGAGAAGATGTACATATTAATTGCAGTTTATGCTAATTTTACAGACAAAGAGAAAATATGTTTAATCAAATTCTGAATTATGTGGCTGTAAATATGAAAATGATCATGTCAGTAGAATTTAATACAGATTTAAGGAAAAATAAGAAAAAAGTTGGTGAAATTAAGAAAGGTAATAAAATTATGAGATGTGATAAGTTGATTGGACATATAGTAGGGGACTTTTTAAAACAGAGCTAGATTATTTTCTGAAGGATTACAGGTTATGGAAGATGGTATAGTAGAAACGTTTTTTTTTTTTTTATCATAGAGCTATTTGTGTATATATATATATATATATATATATATATATATACATAAATAAGATGTTATTAAAATAGGTAAAGGTTTAAAAACATCAACACAAAGAATGGGAAGGAAAATGGGAAAAAACTTAAAATTCTGGGATGATCATATCAATATCAGACAATTCTACAAAGACTGGTCAGAATGGTGGATTTCTTTTAAGAATAAATAAAAAAGTTACATAATTTGTCAAAGGAATAAGAGGAAAGAAATAAAAAAATATAGTATGACCCCCTCCACCGACCTCTCCAGTTACCGCCCCATTGCTATCCTTTCCCCTCTCTCCAAGATACTTGAAAAATGTATCAACACCCAGGTCTCCAACTACCTCCTAGCTAATAATCTCCTCTCCAAAACCCAACATGGTTTCAGGCCATATCACAGCACTACCTCTGCTCTGCTCTCCTTCACCAACACTATACTTCATCACAAAAACAATGGCCTCTTCTCTACTGCCATATTTCTAGATCTCTCAAAGGGCTTTGACATGGTATCTCATGAGCTATTAATCTTTACTCTCCCCAACCTCTCCTTCTCACAATCAGCCTGCAACTGGTTCCACAGCTATCTACATGGACGCCAGCAATCACTAATCTGGGACGATAACCTATCACCTTGCCTCCCAGTTACTCTGAGTTCCCCAAGGGTCTATCCTTGGCACTCTGCTATTCTCACTTTTCACTAACAACCTGCATACTGCCACCACCCAAGCATCTCTTATACAGTACGCAGATGACTACTCTCATCTGCTCTGCCCCCACTCTACCAGAACTACAACAAATCACACAGGAATCATTCTCTTCTGTAGAAAGCTGGCTATCCAATCCTCAGCTCCTACTCAACCCAAGTAAGGCAAAACTTCTCCTGTTCCAACCTTCCAAAGCCACCTAAAACATGCCCCACTTCAACATTCTCACCAAAGACAATGCCATCATTTCTCCATCAGAACACACAAAATTCCTTGGTGTGGAAATAGACAACACACTTAGATTTGACACCCACATATCTCTCACAATAAAAAAGTTCACAAGAAACTTTGTGCATTATATCAAAGCCGCCAATTCCTAACCAAGGCAGCTAGAATCTCCACAGCCAATTCCCAGCTAATCTCCACCCTACTCTATGCATCCCCCATACTTACCAGGCTTAGACAGACAGACCTACATGAGCTGGATGCTTGTTACAACAAAATTGCTAAATTTGCCACTAGAACCTCCTTGTATCTCCCTTAAAGAACTAAATTGGCTAGAACTCCCACAACTCCTTCACTTTAATCAACTCACCCTCGCTCATAAACTTATTAACCACCCCCTTAATATCGCTTCCCTTCAAACCCTTCTCCAGCCCTATCACTCCATGAGGCCCCTAAGATCAAGCAACAAAAATCAACTCACTGTTATCAAACCCAAAAACTCAGCAGGAGAAGCCATATTTTCATGTACCATATCTAAACTTTGGAAAAATCTTCCACCCTTTATAACTACTCTACCTTCCAGCAGCCTTTTCAAGACTGCACTCAAATTCCACTTAAACATGCACTGGCTTTGTCCTTGTTCTAATCCAGACTAACACCCCCGCCTAGACTCTTAACACAAGTATACTACCGCCACTACTAACCACAGTCAGAATTAGCTAGTTGTCTTTACATCATTTAAAATCTTGTCTGACAACTTTGTTACTAATATTATAAACAACAAGAACCTATCTTAACTTGCAGCATTTCCTGTATATACTGTTGATAATCAACACTGTGGAGCTTTTCTCCCTGGGCGTCTACTGAAAAAGGACCTGCGTCCAGTCAGAATTTCACAGTAAACAAATGTAAATAAATAAGTTAAAAACCATTTGATAATCTGGAAGAAAATAATTATAAGTATTTTAGCAATGAAAAATAAATGTATAGGATAAATCAAGAAAAATCAAAAACTTATTATTCAAATGTAGATAATTTCTTCAGGGAAAATAAGAGGAGGTAGCTCCGTATCTTAGTACAATAATGAAAGAGGGCAGTGTAATTAGCAACTTGAAGGACAAAAAGGATTTAATACAGAGACAGAGAAAAAATACAATAAAAATAGTAGTGGATTGGGTTAAAGAAATGTTTGGAGATAAGATAGAACAAAAATTATATGGCAGGTGAAATCATTATCAGATAAAGATAATAAGGATTTGGAATATAGAATAACAGCAGAAGAACTGGACAGACTTTTAAGAAAAGCAAATTTTGAAACAGCAGCAGGACCTGATGGGATAGAATACAAGATGTATAAGAATTTGGGAATAGTACAAAATAATTGCTTTATAGATGTGTTAAATGAGTGGCTAAATGTGGATTTTACTCATAAGGAACTATGTTGAGGTATTTACATTTATATGGGAAAAGGGTGATAGAAATAATATTCTGAATTGGAGGTCTAGAGTATTAAATAATACAGATTATAAAATCTTAAATCATACAAAAAAGGCTGGAAGTTTAACTTTTACATATGTTGCAATATATTTTTTTTTGCTAGATCCCTGAAAGGCTTGAACGCCAGAAGGACACCTCCCCTGCTGAAACCTAACTGGAAACTTTCCTGCACTGTCCAGCGACTCTGAAAAGATCTGCCAAGGTTAATATTATCTTATCCTGTTTGTATGTACTATATTGATTAGCCATACCGGGTCTACAGCACTACTAGTAATCCCTCAAAGCCCCACAATCAACCCTAAAATACTAAACTGGGTTACTCCTATATCTAAGGATTACCTAGTGAACATATCTAAGTTTCTAGGTATATTACTAGCATAAATTAACTCAGACACACAGAACGAAGCTCCTTTTTACTGTAGGCTCTGTAGCCCAGCTGTCTGCCTTAGATTTTAGCACTCAGAAACTGAGCTTAATCATACTAACGAAGGAAATACAGTTGAGCTCCCTGCATAAAACATATAAAACTAGAAATTACATAGCATAAACCTGAAGCAGGGGTTTAAACTCTTGAGCTCTGTACAAAAATAGCAGACAATTGGCAGAAGAAAGCTTAATGTAAGAAAAGGCTGCAAAAAGTGATTACTAACAGTATACTACGTAAAAATTGTATAGTGAAGGCAAAAACAAGGGTAAGAAAGTATTTAAAACAAACAAATAAAAAATAGCCTCATTGTACTTAATGTGTTGATAGTTTCCCACTGCTAGCTGGTTTCTTTGCATTAGCCCTGCTACACTCGCCCTCGCTCCGCTCGGGCTCGCTCCCCGCCCCACCTTGCCCCAAATTCTTCCCACCTCTAGATGTGCTAAATTTATAGCTACAACTGCCACTCCCTTAATTATAGAACCAATCAGCAATTGTTAGACCCACTCTAACCACAACACCCTCCCTATTTCTCTACTCTACCCTCATCTACTACCCTCCCACCCCCATTCTTAAACAATTGTAAGTTGCAAAACCTCTTCAATGCCTCTACAAGCCTCAACTCCGCCTTTCAATTCAAAGCCGTCCTACTACCTTTTACCCATGCTACTGATAATTACGTATTTTATCACAGCTTATGAACATCTCTCCCTTCCAGGCTCCCACTACCCCAGATAACAGACCAATACTCATGCTCTTTCACATAACTTTAATCAGCCACTACTCCCCCTCCCTTCCAACTCCCGTATTACAATAACTCAACAGCTCATTTGAGTCAGTTATGTTAACCCTAGAACTAAACACTACTACAAACTATTATTTAAACTTCAAAAACTAATAATCTATTCTCAAATGAACCTCACAATGGATGGGGACATCCACCCCAACCCAGGACCAACCCCATCAGAAGCATCCAACCCAATATATAATATCCCCTCTAGTCTGCAAAACTTAAACATTTCCTCTACCTCTCTCCTCATCTGCCACCTAAACATCAGAAGCCTAAATAATAAAATCCATTACCTGCATGCCCTCTTAGCAGTACACTCCCCAGATATACTATGTCTTACAGAAACCTGGCTTAAGCCATCCACCACTGACAATGAAGTTACTCCTCCAAGTTACAATATAATATGACTGGAACGTACCTCAAAGAAGGGAGGCAAGGTAGCTGTCTTATATAAATCTTCAATTAATGTAACTATTTCCAACTCTCCACAAGTTCCTCAAGCTGATAAAGCTGAAATACTTTTTACAAAAGTACAAATTAACCAGCATAAATATATAAAAATCGGCTGCATTTATATCCCACCTGGCAACAACACCAGTATCCTTGAAGACGTTCTACAGTGGCTGTCCATAAACTCCCCACAAGAAACTATTGTTTTAGGTGACTTTAATATAGACTGGAACACCTGCTCCTCAGACTTCCCTACTACCCACATAACTCTATATGGTTTCTCCCAAGTCATAATCTCCACCACCAGAACTAGTAAGCCCAATAATAAAGAAAGCATACTAGACTGGATTCTCATTAATAACCCTCCCCAAATGTATAAGGCAGGCACCCAACCTGAGGAAATAAGTGATCACCTCCTAACATATATACTCAGACAAAAAAAATGATATCCCTCAAATACCTACCTTCAGACCTATCAGGAACAATAAGAACTTAAATCAAACCAAATTCCAATTAGAACTTCAAACATGTAACTGGAATAGACTAAAACTACTCTCACTAGACGAGGCAGTATCACACTTTAACTCCACATTTCTTACAATCCTTAACAATCATGCACCCACCCGGACCATAAGAACAAAGAAAAAAGTAGCAACGTGGCTGTCCAAAGAAACTAGACAAAAAATCATGAATATAAATAAAGCCTGGTCGTCTTGGAAAACCAATAAAAACCCTAAGGATCAACTAGTAAATAAACAGCTAAGAAATGATACTAAGAAGTCTATAATGTTAGACAAAAAAGACTATTATTGTAACCTGCAACATAAACATCAAAATCAACCACAAATATTTTGGTCAAGCTTAAACAGTCTTCTCCATCCAGGTAATACTACTACCCCTACCACTGCATCTATCCTCCAAAAACCTCCAGAAAATATTGCCAACACCTTCAACACCTTATTTACGGAAACTATACAATCCCTTGTCAACCAACTAGGCCCCAACAACCTAGACCTTATTAACCACATATCCAATCCCACCCATCCTTTAACTTTCAACCTGTACCAACAGCATTTATCCGATCCTTAATAAAGAAACTGAAACCCACTACCCTCTCAGCAGACCTAGTCCCAGCTGAATATCTTCAAAAGGCTGCAAATGCAATAGCGTATCCCATCTCAGTATTAATTAACAGAACCATCTCTGAAGCATATATCCCCTCCATTTGGAAAATTTCCTATGTAATTCCTCTTCATAAAGGGAGTAACTCTACTGATCTATCAAATTACCGGCCCATCACCATTATGTCCCCTCTGGCTAAAATTATGGAAAAATGTATCCACAAGCAACTCCTTCATTACCTCAATTTGCACAATCTCCTAGCTCGCTCCCAGGATAGATTTAGACCCCACCATAGTACCACCACAGCCCTTCTATCCTTCTCTCAGACAATAAATCAAATCCGTAATAATAATATGTCCTCCTCTGCTGTCTTTCTTGACCTATCTAAGGCATTTGATATGGTAAACCACCAGCTAATCATTCAAACACTAAAACCTCTTGCCATAGACAGCCTAGCGATATGTTGGTTTCAGTCCTACCTAAGTGGCAGACAACAAGCTGTGCTATGGAAGGATAGCCTTTCTTCCCTACTGCCAGTCACCCTTGGAGTTCCTCAAGGGTCTATACTAGGACCTCTCCTATTTTCCATCTTCGTTAATGATCTTCATACAGTCATCCCCAAAGTAACCTGCATTCAATATGCAGATGACTCTACCCTAATCTGTTTTGCCACCTCCCCATTAGACCTGCAGACCTTAACCCAAAATACTTTCAGTGTAGTAGAAAACTGTCTCCCTGACAGGCATCTTCTATTGAATCCAAATAAAACAAAACTGCTACTCTTCACCCCCACCCGGAAAGCTACACTCCCATCATTTACCATAACATCTAATAATGGCACAATAATTTCCTCAGAAAGTAATACAAAACTATTAGGTGTAATTGTTGACGATAACCTTAAGTTTGACGCTCACATCGACAAAAACCATTAAAACAGTCAACAAAACGCTAGGATATCTATATAGAATTAAGGCATTTCTAACCCCAACTGCTAGGACAGTTATTGCCCAAACACATTTACTTTCAACCCTTCTTTATGCCTCCCCAGTCTATACAAACCTGAGTAAATATGACCTCAATAAACTCAATAGCTGCTACAACACCATAGCCAGATTTGCCACAGGCTCAGCATATAGAACCCACCACTGTACGATCTCTAGGCTGGCTTGAGTTTCCCTCTCACATCCAGTATAATCAATTAATAATAGCCCACAAAGTTCTCCATCAGCCCGAAAGCACACCCATACTCAAAAATATAATTACCCCTTACAGTAACCTAAAAACTCTCTGGTCTTCTGACAAAATACTGGCACAAACTGTTAAATCTAAAAACTCAACAGGTGACTCATTGTTTTGCAACTCTGTTGGAACGATCTGGAATTGGCTCCCTGCCGAACTTATAGCAAACCAGACTATTAACCAATTTAAAACATCTCTCAAAAAATTCCTAAAAAGTCACTGGCTGTGCCCCTGTACCAACCCTGACTAACCAGCTTACCACTCTCTTCACTACCTGGCTATCTGTAAAATAGTCAATGTTTCAGACTTAGTCTCATTCTCATATGTATTGTACTACTGAATGACATGCTACCTTTTTCAGCCTTGTACCACTAAAATGTCTAAGTTCGAACAAGAAAACTACAATGTTAAGTTTAAGTATGTATGTATTCCAAGTATGCATATAATCCTATAATTCTGTACTGGTATCTATATGTGACTGTATAAAACTGTTACTGTTTAACTCTTATGTAACTATCCACATGTGGAGCTTTTCTCCCTGGGCCTCTGCTGAAAATGGACCTGTGTCCAGTCGGACTATCCCGGTTAAGAAATGTAACACAAATAAAAATAAATATTAAATGTAGATGGTGATAAGCATTATTAATGGTGGTTAGAAAATTAGTGGATGACATATTAAATAGACGAGAAACTGTTAATTATGATAGGTGATATAAGCAAAGCTTTTGATTTTATACAACATAGAATACTATAGGATATGTTTAATTCTTATAATATGTGTGAAAAAATAAAGAATGTGCATGCTACGTCTTATAAATAAAATAAAGTATTGATTAATCAGTGCTTAAGAGAAGAAACAAACATTAAGAGTGGAATTAAACAAGGATGGCCTTTGAGTGGCATAATGTTTGCATTAGTAATTAATGCAGTAGCAAGTTATATTAATCAGAATATGCAATATGTAAGATATTTAACTAGAAAAGGAATTGAGATCCTTATCATGTTATCTTATGACAATGACATTATATTAATATCCAGACAAACAATTAGGATGGATGAGGTAATATTCCCACTTAAATAATTGTTTACAAATAATAGGTATGAGTTTGAACAAGGAGGAAAGTAATGGATTTGGGTATGAGGGTAATATAAGAGAAATTGAATTAAATACACAAGAAATAGAAATATTGGGGATTAAATTGGTAGGTAGGATATTTTAGATTTGCAATGGATGAATTTTACAAGAAAGATTAAATATATGTGTGATTTTTGAAAGACATTTAAATTGTCATTTAAGAAAAAAGTTTATTTGTTGAATTCAGTGTTTTTTTTTTTAATTAGGTTATTTAGCTGGATTATTTAATATGCCAGCACTGTATGAGAAAGAAATAATGAATATTGCATTCTCTTTTATATGGAGATCCAGACTGAGTCCTGTAAAGAGAGGAATTTTGTATGTAGGAAAAGAAGAAGGGAGTATAGGGTTAATTAACCCTATTGTTTATGCAGCATCTTTAAATTTATATAAAGTTCTTAAATGGATAAGGGATAATAATGAGAATTTAATAACTAATACAGTAAAGAACTGGATATGGTGTAAAGGTACAAAAGAGAAAGAGAGTGGAAAAATGAGAAGATGAGGGCTTATTGAGAAAAAATATATAAAGTAAAAAATAAATATGGAAGACTTGGAAAACGACAGGAAAATATGGTATAAAATATAATGGGGAAATGTTTCTATGTATATCCATGGAAAGAATTAGAAGAAACCAAATGTAAAGCCATAAAAGATAGCAATGGGAGATTTAAAAATATTGTTGAATGTTGTGATTTTTTGTGGAGACTTGCTATAAAGAAATTTACAGTGAAAGCTAATATGCCTTATAAAAAAAGAAATTAATGAATATGTAATAAGTGTGATGAAGAAGAAACTGTGCAACATATTTTTTAATGTCAAATAATTGTAAAAATATGGAAAAAACAGGAGAAGAAAATTATTTAGGTGGTATAAATGGAGCAGATGGCATAAACATGGATATGATTGAATGCACAGCTTCTATAAAGATAAAAACAAATATTACATTGACAAAATGGATAGAAAAAATGCTTAATATTGTTTGGATCATTTGGAATCAAAGGGTTAAAGAAATAATATATAATGCTAAATGGGACTTGGCATAAATGTTTAAAAGAGATTAGATTCTGGTTTTGGATGTTAGAGTGGGAGTCAGATAAGAATTAATTGTATATCCATAGAAGGCTTGAAGTGTAAAAGAAAGTTTGCAAACATATGTAGATATGTAATATATGGAACTTTGTTAATAAGATTACAAACATTGTAAATATTGTAAATAGTGTAAATAATGTTAATACATTATTCTTAATATAAAGGACCCCTACTTGTTACATTTCCTGTGCAACAGGCTGTAGGGTGGTTGCATGATGGAAGAAGTGGAGGGTGTATTGAAGGAGGTTTTAAAGGAGTCAGCATCTATGTTAGTAACAGTGCTAATGATAACTTGCCAAAAGAACAATTGCATGGTTTAATTGAAGAGGAAGAGCCATCAGATTAAAACAAGGTTCAGCGAAGTCAAATTATGGAGTGTTTTGATGTAGTGGATGGTTCCACTGTAAGGACGGATGTGACGAACGATGATAATAGTGTAGTGGTTCCTGTTGTTTCATTTGATCCTTCAAGAGTTAATGAACTGCTGTCTTTTGCTGATGAAGTGTTCAAACAGTCATGGATTGCTTATGCAACAGCTGTGAAGTCATCAAAAGGACAATCTTTCAGGAAATCTTTTTCCAAATAATATCTGCCCGTGACTCAGATTTCTACAGTAAATGGTGATATTCTTGATAGATACAATGTTTGGGATATGATAATGACTTCTTTGGGTTTACTACTTATGACATTTGTGCTTAAATACATATTGGTAAAAAAATTAACTGTGACTTAATTTTTGAATCTGTGTTGGTGGCTGAATTTTTTTTTTTTTTTGCATAGGTGTTGTCTTAAGAAGTTATGTGCTCTTTGGGTGTTTTATAATTTTCAGTCCTACATTATGACATTTAAAATGAAGTTACATATACAGTTTCAAACAGCTGAGATGGACACTGCTCAGATTAAGGACTTTTTTCAAAAACATTGAGCTTCTGTTTATGATATTTCTAAATTATGTGATTTATGACATATCTGGAATGTGTTTGGGAAGTGTGGGTTTCTTGGCAACATTTTATGTAATGTACCCTGGCCAACCTAAGTCTTGTTTTTTTATGTGGGTCTTATTTGCATGAGTCATGATTATGATAAGAGAAAGTGTTTTTATTGTGGAAATCTACAGCATAATAATGCCTCTTGTGATAAGGTTTGTAAAAATTGTAAACTTTTGTTCATTTATGATTTGACTACCAGAAAATTATACATACTAAAGAAGCAGAACTGCATGATTCCCAAGTTGTAGATCAAAATGTGACAGTGACTGATACCATGTAGAGAGTGTACTCACATATGTTCCTGTTGAAGAAGAAGGGAATGGGAAAGAGGAGGGTTGTGAAGGAGTAGAAGATGAGGGTAGTTCTAATGAAGAAGGGGTAACTGCTTCTATTGGGAAGAGGTTAAAAAAGGAAGCTTGGACAAGGGGCTAAATAAGTGTTAAAAAATAGAAATGGTGATTCAGTTTTTCTTAGTTTAAATGTAAATAGTCTTATTAGTGAGTGTAAGAGAGTGGCCTTTTTTGCAATTATGTGGGCAGTTCTTAAATACAGTTTGTCTATTGGATATTAGGAGACAGACTTCTGTTCAAATACAACAAGTGGAGTCTATCTGTAGTGATTTGGTCATTTGATACTGATGTTTGTTCAGGTATTGTACTTTTGCTTCATCCTATGATTACAGTTTTGGATGTGGTGGTAGTGGGGTCTAGACAGTTGGTAGTTCATGATATTTTTGATGGATTAACTCCATGTCATATTGTTGTGATTTATGTGCCTATATCCATGATACAACGTGATGATCTCATTGCTAAATTAATGCATTTTGTTGTAGTTAATATGAAGATTGTAGTGATGAACAATTGGAATTGTCATTTTAGAAAAACATAACCTGTATTGTGTACTGATGTCAAATTGTTGCAAAATGGGGGGGGGGGTTCTTATGGTATGTTACAATCTTGGTCCATTGCTAGGTCCTACATTGGTCTAGGATAGGCATAGTTATGTCACAGAAATTGATTTTTCATCTATTCAGATTGTCTTTTTTTATTTTCCTCAAAATTATTGCATGTTCCTCTTACAGACCATAAAGCTTTATATTTTTCTATTGGAGTTGATAATAATATGATTCTAGATGGTAAAGTTATCAGAAGATTAAATACTTGGGTTTCTCTTTTGCAGGAATGGAATGATGTAGTGAGTCAGCTGTGGGTACACCATTTGTCAGTTGTTTTTTGCAGTTCCTGAACTGAAAATTGATGTTTATTCAAAATAAAATTAAAACAAGATTATATTCTGCTTAAGAAAGGTTTGTTAAAAAATGCATGTATACGACAATAATTAAATGATTTGATAGTGAGCGGCAATTATACTGATTGTTCCTTTCAAGAAAAATTATGAGAGGCTATGACAAAAGAGAAAATGTTATAATATAACCAGAAGTAGGTAGTAAAATGTACTAAATTTGAAATTGCTCCTTTGTTAAGTAAACTGGGGGAGGGGGAGATAGTTACTAAACAAAGTGACTTGCTTGCATATGCTTCTATTATTTTTTTTTTCTATGATTCCAGTACCCATGACACAATAGTGTGCTAATAAATTATCTCAGGAAGAAAGTGATGGGTTACAGACAAAAATAACTTTGATTGAATTTTATATGGTATTGCAGTCCATGAATTCTCATACATCCCCGGGTCCTGATGAGCTAGATTATGGATTTTATAAATCTTTGTCTGATAAGCAGAAGGATGTTTTATTACATATTTTTAATGAATGGTTAGATTTTGTTATATCTGATGCAATGGTTTGTGATGTTCATTCATTTTCTTTTTAAGAAAGAAGATAGGTCTGATTTATTAAACTGAATGCTGATTACACTTACCAATATTAATTATAAACTTTTTTGTAAAACTCTTTGTAATAGGCTTGGGATAGTAATTTACACAAAGGTTTATGAAGGAATCTATGGTATTCCAGGAAAGGATGATAAAGAATTGTTAGTTCTTATTAGAGAAGTTGTTTCAACTATTAAATATAATAGTTTGTGGGCCTTTTAGTTTCTTGTGATATTTCCAAAGCTTTTGATTTTGTCAGTCATGACAGTCTGTTGCATTTATTAGGCTTTTATAATTTGAGTTCTAATGTATTAAAAGTGTTAAAGGATATTTATTTCCATTCTTATGTTAAGCCAATTATAAATGGGTATTTGGGAAAAAGGATTTAGGTGACAAAGGAAGGTTGTCCTTCAATTTGTTTTTTTATTTGTGGTAATTATGAATAAATGTTTTCATCATTGTGATTTTTCTTCTATTATAGCTCAGTGGACTGTGTTTCTAGTCTTTTGCTGCCTGATTTTCTTTCTTATGCAGATGATTTATCTTTAATTGTCAAATCTGAACAACAGTTTGAATTGTGTCTTTCAGGTATTGGTTTCCTTGTTACAGTCCATGGGTTTAAGTTTCAATTTTTCTAAATATCACAGTTTTGGAAGAAGATATGTTTTTCAGAATATTAGTTTAACTTTAACAGAAATTTGAAATTTTAGGTCATAAATTTGGAGATCAGTCTACTATGCTGACATAGTGGGATATATTATTAAAGGAGATGAAATATTTGCTTGCTCAATTGATGTTTGTTAGGATGTCCTTTAAGAAAAAAGGAAATATTTTGTGTTAAGTAGATTGACCTATTTTGGGAAAGTTTTTCCATTTCCTAAATCAAGAGAAAAGCTATATCAGATTTATGTTTTCAGTTTCTATGGAGTTCTGGGTTGAATCCTGTGAAGCAGAACGTTTATTGTAAATTTGATGATGCTGGTTTTGGGTTAATTAGTCCTGTTGTTTTTCTAGCTTCTTGTCATTTGTGATAGATTCTAGAAAAATATCTTTATGCATGCTAAAGATAGTCTAACATATTTTTGTGGTTTAGGGAGGATATGTTACATAATAAATGGAAAATTATAACACATTTCCTTTTTAAGGAATATTGGTGTAAACTTTTTTGTGGAAACTTTCACTATCAACACCAGTATTGAGTAGGAAATTGTGGTATGAAATTGTAATGATTGATTATTATTAGGCTCAACTTAGGCTATGCATGATAATAAGTTTAAACATACTATTGCTGATAGGTGTCAAAGGTTTAAAGTTGTTCCTGAACTTTCTGATTTTTTATGGGGATTGCTTTTGAATAAATTACCTAAAAAGGGACAGATTAAATATAAACTTTATGCACAAAGATTATGCAATACTTGTGACATGGAAGAAAGGACGTCTCATCTTTTCCTTGACTGTCCTATAATCATTGTTTTTTTTGTCTCATACTCAGCATAATTTAGTTCTACTTACGTCTTTATCCCTGCCTATAATCTTATATGGTTATTATGACCATGGCCCAAAGAATTTATTATTATTTATTTTATTTATTATTTTACATTTGTTGACTGGGATATGTCCATTTTCAGAGGAGGCCCGGGGAGAAAATCTCCAAGACATTGCAAAAAATTACAAAGTGATTACATACTAACAATATACATATTATTGATAGTTATACATAGCTACAAAACCTTTTGTGAAACATATCCAGTTTAGGTGTTGTTTTTGTTTTGTTTATATATATATATATATATATATATATATATATATATATATATATATATATATATTGGTTCCATAGTAAGCGTATTTCTTCAGTAGATTAATAAAGAGAAAAAAAAACAAAGCAACAGTGAGTAAGTATAATAGCCAACAGAGGTGGTCATGGAAGAGGTGAATACTGTCAGTCTGGATTAGTGCAAGGGCATAGCCATTGTGAATTTAGGGGGATTCTTAGTTGCCTTTTAAACAGTGGAGCGGATGAAAGGGATGTTAATTCAGTTGGAAGCTTGTTCCAAGTGTTACCAACAGAGTTAGTGAACAGGCAATCCTCAGACTTGTTGGGTTTTAAGGTAGATACTAGTACCGTATTGGCAGTTCGTAGGGTTGTTAGGTTTTTGTATGGGCTAATAAGGTTACAGAGTATGGGAGTATTTGTTGGATGATGCAGAATTTTATGAATAATTGTAAGTTGCTGTATAAGAAGCTGACTTTGCAATTCCAGCCATCCTAATAGTTTGAGATTCTGGCAGTGATGGGTTCTAAATGGGGATCCATTGGCAAATCTGGCTATGTTATTATAAGATGTTGCCAATTTATTGATATTGCTTTTGGAGAGGTTTGTATAAATTGGGGAGGCATAGAGAAGGGTGGAGAGTAGGTGAGTTTGGGTGATAGTAGACCTAGTTGAAGCTGTGAAAAAGGGTTTAAGTCTATAAAGGGAACCAAGTTTTCTATTAACTGATTTAATAGTTAGGTTAATATGTGTGTCAAAGTTAAGATTATTATCAATTGTTACACCTAGAAGTTTGGTGGTCATGTTGGGAGCTATTTTACTACCATTGTTGGATGTGACTGTAAAGTTAATAGTAGGGGACTTTAGGGTGGGAGTGAACAATAATAGTTTTGTTTTTTGGGGTTAAGGAAGAAACAGCATTAATGGAACCATTTTTCAACTAAGTTAAACACTATTTGGGTCTTGGTTTGAAGATCTGCAGGCGAGGAGGTACTACATATTAATGTCGAGTCGTCAGCGTATTGTATGCAGGGGGGCTGTAGAATGGATGTTTTCAGATCATTAATGAAAATGGTAAATAGGAGAGGTGCCAGAATGGAGCCTTGTGGGACACCAAGAGAGACAGGGAGCTGAGTGGATAGTTTATTGTCCCAGAGGACTGCTTGCTGTCTATTTCCTAAGTATGACTTAAACCACTTGACTGGTTGGGTGTCAAATGAGAAAGATTTAAGTGTATCTGACAATAGTTGATGTTCACCATGTCATATGCCTTTGAGAGGTCAATAAAGAGGGCTGAGGACAGTAAGATGTTGTTACAGTTTTTATTAATGCAGTCTGAAAAGGATAAGAGTGCTGTTGAGGATCTTACAGATGGATGTTTAGTGGGACTTTAAGGATGATATGGTTTTCCAGGTGTGATGAGTTGTTTAACAAATTATGAGATTGTTCTGTAATTCTGAAATATCTGAGAAAACTGTTGTGGCAAAAGGGAAGGGTGAATGTTGTATAATGTTATTTTGACTTTTTGAGGTGTTTCTGTTTCCTTTATATTTGTTTTGTTGGTTTGTGTTGTGCTGAGTTTTTGATTTGTATGTTGTATTTTTAATAAAATCCCCCTTCATTTTTGTTAGGTGCCACAGATCTTTTACATCCACTTGGGCTACTACCATCTCAAGCAGAGGAAAACTCAGTTTAAAGTCTGAAATTAAGGACAACATGCTTATAAGTCTAGGACCCCTCTAATACTGCACTGCAGTGTAAGCAATCCAATTACCTGGCATGAGAAAAGTCTTCCAGCACCAATGGCAAATGTACTACCTGTTCAACCACTGATACTGCTAAGGATGGTCTATACAAATGTTCTGCTTTTAATTTATCTTAATCATGACACTGTCTGTCATGTTTGACTCATCACTAAACACTTAAACATGAAGGACCTTATATAAATCTTTCAGTAATATCACAATACCTACCACCCTGTTTACTTTTATGATGTTTATGACACTAGAAAATATATAGACATAAAATATTGGCATTCTGTCAACCCCTATTAACCAGATTTATGTTATGATGACCACATCCACCCTCCTGGTAAGTAATAAATCCTTTAGAATACACACTTTGTTTTCATATACCATTCACATTAGCGACCAATAAAATAAAATCCTTTTTTTCATAGCTGGCCTTAGGCATAGGCCAACTAGGCAGCTGCCTATGGCGCCGCTGTAGCAGGGTTGCTTTTCCAGTATTTATTTGGTGTAGGTAGACCAGGATGGGGGCACCAGATGGTATGGTAGGGGGCACCGTGGAGCCCTTTTTCCTAGGGCACCAGTTGACCTAAGGCCGCTCCTGCTTTTTTTCATGTCTGATCTTTCACCAAGATAATGTAATCTTTTTTTAATGTTTTACATGTTGCATTACATCACCAGGCATAAATCTTTCTCTGATTTTTTGACAGATGGTTTTCATCCTTAACAAAGATGTGTAAACCCATAATCAGGCTCGGATGACTGATAAAAATCCAGCATTCTGATAATGTTATCTTCCTTACAAGTTAATTAACCTGTGCTATTTTGCTGTTAATATCAATCAGTTTGCTTTTCCAGCATGTTATTCCTAAAAATGTAGGCTCTATACGTCTGTGTTACTCAGTTACTGTCAATTTCTTTGGCACTAAATATGAATTTATTTATTAATCCTTTGTTGAATAGGTTAGTCCCACTAGGCTAGGGAGACCTGAGGTGGTATTTATAATACTTGGGGTAATTTGGCCAGGGCACTGGAGAACTTCCTTTACTCTTTGGAGTTGTTAGATGGCGACAGAGGTTTCCTTCTGCAGCAAGGAAGAGGCTTAAGGGAAGCAGCAGCATGGAGGAGGAGAGAAAAGGTATGGAGAGTTTGGAAATGGAAAGTAAGACTTTAGAAAATTTTGATATGGAGCATCAGAATGTAAACAAAGATTCCTGTGTGGTGGATGTCACAAACGAGCAGCGTTTAGCTGTCTCCCTGGAGAGGGAAGTAAGTGATTTTGTTGAAGTGGTGCAGATAACAGAACTGGTATCAGGAGGGCTTGCAGATAATGGTCTGTTAAAAATAATTGAGCAGGATGATCCAGGAGACAGATCTGCTATCTCATGGGGTAAGATGGCACTGGCAGACAATGTTTTTGAAGTGCTGTGGATGGTAATGTGGAAGAGACACCAGGTGACGTAGCAGCAGAAAATGCAGCAGTTAAAACCCATGCATCAGTGACAGAAAGTAAACGAGGAAAGCAGCCAACAAACTGAGAAGGTGTCTGCTTTGTGGCTACAGATAATGCAGTAACTAAAACATATGCATTAATGACAGCAGATATAAAAGGTGTGGAGCAACAACCTGTAAGTAAAACTGTTTTTAAAAAGAAGACAACAGCTACTCTGAGAATAAGAATAGATGAAACTTTAATCGGCACATGTTATGTATGAGAGAATTTGGTAACTCTTCTGGGCTTAAGAAATGTATTTTTTATACATATTGAAACAGAATTGTTGTGTCTTGAAACTGATGGACTAATTATGACATTTCTGGGGGTCTACTTTATTTAAATGAAAGATCATTAGAGCGAATACAACTTGAGCGACACATAACGACTGAAGTGCTTAACGGTCGAATAACATAAAGTTCGAAATACATTATATCGAACTGTTTTAGTTGGCCCAAGTAATATGTTAATTTAGTGTGACGTACTGATTGTGCAAATGTAATGATGTGTGTTCACGTAATGGTGATAATACGTACTACCAGCGGTTAAAAATAAAGCGTATATACAAAGTCATAGTGCAGATCCTTACCATTTCATACCAATTAAAACAAATTAAGTCCTAAATACTTAATGTGTAGCATTTGTCCAACACTTTTAAAAGTGATAGTCATCGGACATGATTTGTGCATACCGCATCCTGTTGTAGCACTAATGGCTGACAAAACACTCATGTCTCCTGGTGTGCTAGATAAAGCTTATAAAACTGTAAAATCTCAACAAAACAGGGAAATTTAATAATGGATGGTTATCTTTATAACCTAGAGAAAGTACTGAAAAACAGAAAGTATTGGTGTTGTCGATTGAAAAATACACTGAAATGTAGGGGTAGAGCGATAAGTACAACAGTCAGTGGAGAGGAAACATTATTGAAATCTACGCCCCATGACCATGCTTCTGACCCTACAGACGTGGAAAGGTATCAGGGATGTGAAAAGTTAAGGAAACTAGCTAGTGTATGTAGGAGTACACCAGCCTTACTAGTAGACGATGTTGTTGCAACTACATCTCTTGAAAGTACTGTGGCTTTACCTACCTGTAGATCAATGCTACAAAAGATAAATATAATTAGGCACTTACAGCTAGTTAAGAAAAGGAAGCCAGCTACATCAATAAGTATGGTTTCCATAGATGAATACCCATTGAAACAATTTAAATTTATACTGGAGAGGAAAGTAGATATACATACTAATCTACATGTGTTGGTGTTTACTACAGAACAAAATTTCATTGACCTGTGCAGCTCAGAAATTTGGTTTATGGATGGTGTTTTCCTTATGAAAGGAAGGTTTTGTGGGCAGTTATATAGTGTTCATGCACTGGTGTCACATAGTGGAAATCAAAAATGTCTACCTTTGCTGTACTATCTAATGAGTAAGAAATCCTTCAAATCATATAACTACATGTGGGATTGTTTATTTTCCTTACTAGAGAAATCACAGTTAAAGCCATCCGTAAACTATCTATTAATGCAGGTTGTGTGAAAAAGGGACACTTTGAGATGGATTATCAAAAGCAAACAGTAAATAATAATGATGATAATAATTAGAATAATAATAAAGAAAAGGGGAAGGGAAGAAACCATACATGAGGAAGGGCAACAAGAGGCTGGCACAGAAGGTGAACTAGGTGAAGGAGAAACTGCAGAGGAAGAAAAATATGGAGGGGAAAATGTGGAGAGAGTGCATGCAGAAAAAGAGGTCAGCAGAAGGGACTGATACTGATATTTTTTTGAAGTCCTGACCAGTGAAAAATCTGATGATGAGGATCAAGGATTATTTACATATAAAGCCAGGAAAAATCTTCAGTTGGAGAAACAGTAGAAATAAGAAAAATTACATTTAAAAACCTTTCCCTTATGCTTAAAAAGAAGGAAAAGCAACAGTTTTAAAGTACTTTCAATAAATGTGAACAGTAGTATTAGCACTGTAAGAATGTTAGCAATGCTGGAATGGTGTGCTAAATATGATGTGGATGTTATTCTGTTAGAAGATTTAAATTTCCTGACAAGTGGAGACTGCAAACAGAAAAATTGTGGAGTAGAAATGTAACATGGAACTCAGGAAGTGAACATTATTCTGAAGTGGCTGCCTTGTGTAAAAAAACAATGAAAAATACTAGATGTAGCATTGTTAAGGATGGGAATGTTAACTGCTGTAGATGTGAGGTCAAGAAAACATGTTTACAGAATTACAGCATTATACGCATATATGGGTCTAGATGAACGAACACTTAAAATGTCGAGTACGACATGCTTGACAGCTTTTAAGCAAAAGTTCATCTAAGCGAAACCCCATAATGTCAAAACAAAGAATTTCAAAAAGTTATAGTTGGCCAGCCGTCAGGAAGCTGAAGGCTAAAATGTACTGTACACCATTAAACCCCCCCCAAAAAAACTAAAACAAATCAACAACCCCCCCCCACACTTAAATATACCAACTCCGAGACCGCACCACAGGGGGAGGACTGTCAAAACATTACACAGGGTGAACGACGAGACCGCACCACAGTGGAGGACTGTAAGAACGGCTAGACAAGGTAAACGTTCTGACGTCAGCCATTGGCTTCCTGACGGCTGGCCAACTATAACTTTTTGAAACTCCTTGTTTTGACACTCTTAGGTTTCGCTTAGCAGAACATTCGCTTAAAAGCTGTCGAGCATGTCGTACTTGACATTTTAAGCATTCATTCATCTAATAGGGAACCGCATACATAACTAGCAAGGAAAGAGATAATCTGTTTCATCAAATGTTTGACTATGTGGTAGTTAACAAGAAAATTAAAATTGCAGGAGACTTTAATTGTTATATAAAGGAAAAATATAAAAAGAAAGGGAAAGATGTAAAAAAAATATAGGAAGTGATAAAATGCGGTAAATTAGCTGTGTGGAAGAAAAGTCAATAAACTTACAGAAAGGAGTTACTTAGATCTAAAATTTATTATTTTGTATTATCTGAGAGCTTGGAAGTAGCAGATCGTGATACAACTGTGATGGGTTTTTCAGACTATTTAGCAATACAGATAGAGGTGATACAAGAAAGGGGGTATACTAAATTACGAAACAGAATAAAATTAATAAATGAGAAATTATGGGGTGAAATTGGAGAGTGGGAAGTAGAGCAATTATGGGAGGATCATATAACCATTAAGGACTTCTATAAAAACTTCTCTGAAAGGTGGATAGAATTTAAAAGGTATAAAAAGTGTTTTTTTTTCCAAAGGCGGGTTGATGTATTAAAGGAAGAGAAAAGGAAGTATGTGAAAATATACAGAAATCTGTTAGAGAATTTAGAGAATAATGCAAGAGAGTACTAAGATATGGAGAAAGAAATATATATATATAAGACAAAATGAATGTACTTCTGTTTAGGCAGAGATATTATTTACAAAGAAGAAGGGAGGAGTGTGTGCATATTTGGGTAAAATAGTAAAGGAAGATATTGTACAATGAGGAAAATGAAAAATGTAAAAGGAGAGGTAAGTAGAACATTGGCAAATTATGAGTATTGCAGTACAGCACATGGAAAATAAGAGAGAATACATTCATTGTTGCAGTATTCTTAATGATATGAGGATTCCCTGCTGCAGAAGCCAGACATCCGCGCAGTCTTCCAAAGACTTCCGAATTTAAAAGTTATGCCAAATGTCACCATACACTCCCTGCATAACATAGGGCATCAAGGTGACATTCAGGCTTACCAAAAACAGAACTTCTTTGTCACCAGTCTGAATGTATGTTTTACACTGTCAGTCTGTTTACCTGCGTCCGTCTTCTGCCAGTTGAATGCATTTTCATTCTCCAGTGACTTTCTACGCCTATTTGCTGTTTTTGCAAGATAAGTGCCCCATTGGGGATTTTGTTTTTTCTCATTCTTTTGTGTTCATTGAGGTTAATGTCATCCAGAAAGGGTAAATGCCAGTGTGGGAGACAGATTGCTCATTGAGACCACCACAATAAGTGTTTTTTTTTTTTTTGCTTTGGTGCTTTTCATGACCATACATCTTCTTCTGTTTGTGAGACGTTTGTTCCAAAAACGCTTTGCAGAAGTCTTTCTTCCATTTCCTTGTATCTTGAGAACCAGCGTCTTAAGCTACCCGCTAAAGATACTATGGAAGGAGTCTCCTGCCCCAAGAGTCAGCCGTTAGGGAAGAAAAAGGTATGACTGGAATCTTCCTCTGTCCAGCCTTTGCCAGGTGTTTCTCCCAAGGTCATTACAAACCCAGAGGCTTGCCCGGCTGTTTTGTCGGATTTCTGTGCCGTGATCATGTTAAAAGCCAGTGAGGATCCAACTGGCAGCATGTCCAAAGAGGCTTTGCAGGCATCCATCTTGAACATTTAGAGGGAACCACTGTTGATTTTTTCTGAGGGCCCTTGGGGAGCTCGTCAGTTTTTAGTTGGGGAAGAAGTTCCTGCTACAGTTCTCGACTGTCATCCTGGATCTGAGCTACTCAGGACGTTCCCTTAAAAAAGAAACAAAAAAATGAAACATATTTCTTCTGCTTCTATGGATCCACAAAGTGTGTTAGGCGTTTACTCAGGGGTTAATTTCTGACTTACTGTCCTTAAAGCCTCCTCATGGGGTTTCAGTTCCTGCTCCTCCTTGGTCCTCTACTCCTCTTAAAAAGCCTAGAGACCAGGATTCTTCTGATGATGAGTTGGATTCTGTTGACAAATCCCTAATTTATTCTACTCAAATTCCTTCTCCTTTGGAATATGGGTCAGAGGAGGAGGAATCTATTAGTCTTGATGTTCCTTTACAGGAAATTTCATTTGGAGACACACTGTCTAGGATGATGGATTTTTTTTATGTTGGGTTGTATTCATGTCTCTGATATCCATAAGAGGTACTACAAGTTGTTGCAGTTGGACTCTCCTAAACCTGTGGCTATTCCTCCTGTATTGACTGCTTTATTGAATGCTTTCTCCAATGCCTCTCAGGCACCTGATTCTGTTCCCCCTGCTACCAAGAAGCCTGATAAGTTTTATTGGTTTCCTGAGGCTTGCTCTTTTTTATATAAATGTCCTGCTGCTGACCCCTTGGTAGTGTCCGTAGCCTCTGATAACCCATCTCAGTTGCTTCCTTCGCCCAAGTTATTGCCTTCTGACAAGGACACCAGATCTATGGACAGGCTGGGCAAAAAAGTTTACACTTCTGCTACCCTAGCTTTTAGGCTATTAATTATCAGCCCCATATGTCTAGGTATGTGTTATTTCTCAGGCCTAATAACTTATTTCTGATTTTCCAGACTCTGAGGGTAAAACTTCTGTTCTTTCCTTGCTAGGGACTTCCTCTCAAGTCATTCATCATTCTGTTAAATGTAGTTATGATGCAGGGCTGCTGTTTTTGGTTCAGTTATGAGGGGGTATTCTTGGCTTAGGCTTCAACCTGATGGATGCTCCTCCGGATTCTAAACTTTTGTTTGGGGAAGCTGCTGCTGGTTTGTTTAAGTCCCTTCAGGACAAGGGTAAGGCCTTATGGGAACTTAAACATGAGTTTGTTTCTCCTGTGCCAAAATTTCAGAGAAACTACCCTGCTAAGCCTGCCTTTGTTCATAGGCATTCCTGTCCTTCTACTAAAGGTAAGAAGAGTGGCAAACAGGCTCCTTCTGGTAAGGATACTCGATTTTTAAGGACTCCATAGCCTTCCTTCCTGGCCAAACCAGGTGCTGTGTGACTATCTGTCCCCTCCCAGCCACATTCCTCTTTCTCTTTCTTTTCCTGTTTGGCTTCAGATCAATCAGGATTCTTGGGTTCTGTCAATCATTCATCAAGTGTACTTCATGGTATGGAAATCCCTTCCTCCTTTTATGGGCATTCTTCAGCCTCCTCAGGAACATCTTCCCTTTTTACCAGAGACTCTTCAAGATCTCTTGTCTCAGGGTACTATTCAAGAGATGCCTGTGTCCTAAAGGGGGGAAGGGTTCTATTCCTGACTGTTTCTAGTGCCAGAAAAGAGTGCACTTGGAGAACTATTCTAGACCTCTCTCATCTAAACATGTTTCTAAAGATACATCCCCTTCAGATGTTGTCCCTTCAGATTCTGTTTCCTCTCTTGCACCCTCAGGTCTGTATGGTGTCTGTGGCTCTCAAGGATGCTTATCTCCATATTCTGATCCATCCACTTTTTAGGAAGTTTTTGCATTTCTCTGTTGCTTCCTGGCTCTGCTTTGCCCTTTGGCCTTTCTACCAAAGGTCTGCCCCAATGGTGTTCACCGAATGCCTTGCTCCTGTGATTGCTTTTTGCAGACTTCAAGGGACCCAAATATGTCCTTACTTGGATGACCTGTTGATTCAGATGTCTTCTCCAGAGACCCTTTTGCAAAATCTTTGCTGTGCCCCTTCTTTGGAGTCTGAGGTTCACTGTAAATTTCAAAAAGTCTTCTCTGACTCCTTTTCGGGATCATGTTTTTCTGTGTTGCAGAATTCAGACAATGCCAATGCTTGCATCCCTGCCCCCTCCAAAGGCCTTAACTCTCATTTCTTTCTTTCATACTCTTTTTCCTGTGGCTTCCATTACTGCCAGGGAATTTCTGAGAGTTCTGGGTTTCAAGGCATCCAGCATTCCAATGCTCCCTCTGCCCAAACTTTATATGAGAAAGTTTCAGTGGTTTCTGAAGTCAGTGTGGCTTCAACATGCTCATCTTCTAGAATGCGTAGGTCTTCTTCTTCCTTGCCTCAAACAGGAACATCACTGGTGGATTCAGCAGTTGTCTCTAAATCCAGGGATCTCTTTTCATCCCCCTCTTCCCTCTCAGGAGGAGGTTCACAGATGCCTCAGATATGGGATGGGGGGTGACTTTTGGCTCCCTAAAGGTACAGGGGGTGAGGTTACCTCATCAGCAGAAGAAGTACATCAATGTCAAACACATGAGAGCCCTTCTGCTGACTCTTCTGGCCTTTCAGTCTCTCTTTTCTCCAGGGCCTCTCAAGGTATTCACAGACAATACCACAGTGATATGATTTATCAACAAGCAGGGTGGATCAAGAGCTTATCTTCTTTGCTGGTTGGTACTTCTAGTATGGGATCTTGCTGTCAAGTGTCAACTGACTCTTCAGGCAGTTTATATCCTTCTGGTCAGAACACTGTGGCAAACACTCTAAGGAAGTACTTAACTCAGTCCCACAAATGAATGCTTCACAGGGATGTGTGTCTGGACATTATCCACCAGTGGGGGTACTCCTCAAGTGGATCTTTTTGCCTCCTGTCTGGACAGACAACTTCCTTTGTTTTGTGCCAGAGTCCCAGGTCCTCTGGTATGAAAGGTGGACACCCTCTCATTCTCTTGGAAGGGGATGTTTCTTCATACATTCTCTCCCCTTCCTCTCATTCCAAAAATCCTGTTCAAAATCCAACAGGATGCTCCCAAAATCTTGTTGGTGACTCCCTTTTGGCTGTGACAGCAATGGTTCCCTCTTCTTCTGCATCTAGTCAGGGGCGATCATCACAAGTTATCTCACAGGGTAGATCTAATCACACAAGACAAGGGATCGCTTTTCCATCCCCACCTGCCCATGCTTCACCTGACACTGTGGGTGATAGGATTTTGATTCCTCATAGACACCTTTTTTTCTGAGGATGTGCTGCAAGTCCTACAGGAGGCCAGGAAACCTATGACTAGGAAATCCTACTTATCCAAAAAGAAGAGGTTTTCTTTTTGGTGTCTCTGTCATAACCTGGACCAACTTTCTGTGCAAGCTCCTTTGGTTCTCTCTTATTTGTGTGAGTTGCTCAATACTGGTTGGGCCTATTCTTCTATTAAGGCCCACCTATCAGCTATCTCTGCTTGTCTGCCTTTTTCTCCTCCATTAGCTGCTAGATTTGAGGTGAAACAATTTCTTAAAGGCGTCCTTAATATTAGACCTCCCAGGAAGCCTGTTCCTCCTCCCTGGGATCTTAATATTGTTTTGGAGAAGTTGACTAAAGCTCCTTTTGAACCTGCTGCTTCAGCTTCCTTGCAGCATTGCTTCTGGAAGACTGTTCTTTTGTTAGCGCTTACTTCTGCCAGATGGGCGTCTGAGTTGCAGATCCTTATGACTTGTCATCCTGTTTTGATTTTTCATGATGATAGAGTATCCTTGTGTGCTAACCCTTCTTTTATGCCGAAGGTGGTTAATGAGCTATCACTTAATCAGTCTATTAATCTGCCTACTTTTTCCCCTCTCCACAAACTGACAGTGAGAGGGTGCTGCCTACTTTGGATGTGCATAGGCAGCTTAGAATGTATTTGAAAATGACCAAGGCTATCAGAAAATCTGATCAGTTATTTATTTCTTTTCATCCTAGATCTTTGGGGCTTGCTGCATCCAAGCAGACTATTTCTTCTTAGATTTCTAAGGCAATTTCCTTTTGTTACACTTTTCATGGCAAGGGCCTTCATTTCTCAATTAAGACTCATTTTACTAGAGCTGTGGCTTCTTCTGGTGCTTTTTTCAAAGGCTTGGACACTAATTCTATTCATGAAGCAGCTACCTGGACTTCTGTGCATACCTTTACCAAGCACTACAAGTTGGATGGTATCTCTAGAGCTAGGGCTGGTTTTGCTAATTCAGTTCTTCATTGTTTTTAGGGGACTCTTCTGCCCTTTCCTCCTCCTAAGTTTCCTCTTGAGCTTTGGCACTCTCTGATATCATTAAGAATACTGCAGCAGTGAATGTAAGGATATAGTACAGTTGTGTAAAATCTTACCATAATGGTAGCTATCCTTGCCTTCACTGCCGCAGTATTCACTCCCTCCCTCCATCCCACTAGTTCTTTACCTTCCTGGATGTACACATTACCTCTTGTGTTCCTTGGACTGGTGTTTCTCCTGGGGCAATTAGTTCTGTTTTTGGTAAGCCTGAATGTCACATTTATGCCCTATGTTACGCAGGGAGTGTATGGTGACATTCGGCACAACTTTTAAATTCAGAAGTCTTTGGAAGACTGGCCAGACGTCAGGCTTCTGGGGCAGGGAATCCCCATATCATTAAGAATACTGCAGCAGTGAAGGCAAGGACATCTACTGGTAAGGTAAGATTTTACACAACTGTACTACTCAATATGAGACCCAGATGCTATAGGGTATGGAATTAATAAGAAATTAATGGATTGCCAAAGAGAGTATTTTGTTTATGTACTGAATGAATGGTTGGAAGAAAGGTATGTTTATGAAGAGTTCTGTAGTGGGATATTAAAATTTATATGGAAGAAAGATGAGAAGAATAAAATAAAAAATTGAAGACCCATCACACTAAATAACACAGATTATAATATTGTTACTGTCCCCAATTTGCTCATTGTATATATTGTACAAAATGTTATCTGTTCATCCATTCCAGGAATGGGCAATGTTGCAAATTGATATTTTTAGTTACTGTAATGCCTCTACCATTCACTTGTAACCATTTTTTTATGTTTTGTCATTTTTTTTCATCTCTATTGCATTTATATTGTAATTGTATGCTCTTGTAATTTGTATGTTTTATTCTGTTATGTTTATAGAGTTTTTCTCCCCAGTACTCCGCTGAAAATGGGCATTTGCTGTCCAGTCGGACTATCCTGGAACAAATGTTAAATAAATAAACAAATTATAAAATGAAACATGCTAGATATGTGATACAAAAGGAGTTGGTGATCCCAATAGTTTTGAGATATGCTGAAGACAGAGTTGTAGTTGCTAAGAACAAAATATGGATGAGGGAAGTATTGGTTTGCCTAAATGGATGTTTAAAGGAAATGGGAATGACCTTGAATAAAGATAAAAGTAAGGGTTTGGGTGATGTGGTGGAAATTGGGAGCGGGTGTTTTTCAGTGAATGAAGTGTCTTTGCTAGGGATACATTTTGGGGAAAATTATATAGTTATGATGCACTGGGAGGGCTTGATGAAAGAAATGAAAGAAATATGTCTTCTGTGGAGGATCTATAGATTAGCATTCAGGAAAATGGTTTATCTGCTGAATTCAGTATTAATAGGAAAAATAGAATATATGTCAAATGTTTATATGGTACCATAAAAATATAAAAAAGGAAATTGTGCAACTGGTGTTTGCTTTCATATGGGATTCAAGATTAAACTCAGTAAAAAGAGGTGTGGTGCATGTAAATGAATATGAAGGGGGGTTGGGGTTGCTAAATCCAGTTTATTCTGCTTCTTTAAACTTGTATAGAGTATTAACGTGGATAAGGGAAGAGAATAAGAAATTAATAATGAGAATGTTTAAATATTAAGTACAAAAATTTCTGGAAGATGATGAGAATAAGAAAATGAGGAAAAATATGTAAATGAAGAAATTAAACATCCTGAATAAAAAAATACAAACATGGAAAATAAAAATTTATGATATAGAGAAAGATAGAAGGATATGGTATAATGTGATAAAACAATATTATTATGTAAATTCATGAGAAAGTTTACCAGAAGGAGTGATTAAAGCCATTAAAGTAAGAATAAAGTGGTGTACCAAGATAGTAGAGTGTCAGGATTTCTTATGGAGACTGTTAATAAATAAGTTACCACTAAAGAGGAGTACGCCATATTAAAAAAAAAAATATATATATATATATATATATATATATATATATATATATATATATATATTTAAATGAGTGCGTTTATTCTGTGGGAAGGAAGAGAACAGAGCATGTTTTTTTTTAAATGTGAAGAAGAGTTGAAACACCAAAACACCAGGCAACGGATGTCCAAACCTCCAAGGTTTTAAGTGTCCAAAGATAGTTGAAAACAATAAGTCGAAACTACGACTTGTAACCTGAGCCAGCACTCGGAAGCCAAAGTGAAACCAAAATGCGTGTTTTAATGTCCAAAAATAGTTAAATAGTTAAAAACAGATAATTGCAATTACAACTTGTAACGAAAACAAAACCAAGTACATGTAAAGCGCTTTTCGTTCGGGTTATACCTGAACTTCTTCAGACAACTTATGCAAGTCAAAGTTTAATTTAAATAATTCTTTCTTTGACTACAGTCGAATCAGGAAGGTGCTCATAGCAACCTATTTCGTAACGCCCAATTTTAAAGGGAAAGGTGCTGCTAATTCAGCTTGTTGCATATTACATGTTTATTTCTATAAGTGGCTAGTACCTGCGTTCTTATTCAATAATACAAAACCATTTATTACTCAACAAATGTTGCTTATCACATTTCCATCTTAAAACACGTCTCATTTCAATTCTCAACCCTCATGTCAGATAAATATTGTCGGGTATAAAGGGTTAACTTATAAAAACTATGGAAACTCAAACCACCTACCTAAAAGTTGTTTCAAAAAGAAGTTTAAGTAGTAGCAAACTCTTAAAACAAATTCTACCTTAAAGTACCCCACTTATTGTCTTTATTTTCTCATTAAAGTAAAAAATACAGAATAAAAAATAAAAATTAAAAATAAAAATTAAAATTAAAAATTAGCCGAGAAAAAGTCAAAAATAAAAAATCAAAGAGTAAAAAATTATACCCTTCAAATACTAAATACCCCCTGAGTTCCGTATGTTACCTATATAAGCTTCTTAGTTTCAAAATACATGCAATACTACAAAATTTGTTTAACCCAGGTTCTGTGCATGCATTTAACCTGAGTTGCCAGTTAAGTTCACTCCTTTCTAATAATAACTTGAGCAAGTTGTCATTTGCCCCACACCTACCCTTCGTGTTCTGATTAACCTGTGAAATTGTCCTAAATTTAAAAGAGTGGCCTTCTTTTAAATCACAATGGTGAGCCAGTGCGTTGTTTGGGTTCTTCTTACTAATAGCGTAAGTGTGTTCATAAATACGGTCCTTTAGCCTACGATCGGTCTTTCCAATATAGAAAGCCGCACAGGCCTGACATTCTGCAAGGTAGACCACACTCCTTGTGTTACAATTATAGGTACCTTTAATGTAAAAAGTCTCATTCTTGATTTTAAACCTCCTGTCACTCTCAATATACTTGCATTGGTTACAATGGCCACATTTACGAGTACCCCCCCCCCCAACTTTTGTTCTCCTTCCTTCCTGGTTCATTTCAAGTAGTTGTTTCAAATTTGACCCCCTCCTAAAACTAATACAAGGGTGCTCACCTATTTGGTCAAAAATCTCTTTGTACAAAGACAAGTAAAACCAACATTTCCTGACCACCCTCTGTATGTCTAAGGCTACTGGAGTGTACGTGAAGGTAAAGGCCAATAGATAGTTGTTCATGGTTTTCCCTTCTTTCACATCCAAACCTTCCCTCTTAGTGCTGTAAACACCCAGGTTACCTACCCCCTGGTCAGTGTAGTTTACTTCAATATGTTCATTGCTCCCAACGTTTATGATTGGATAGCCTAAAATAGGTTTGTACACTCCTGTTAGCCTCTTCCTGGTTACCTCCTCAAATATACAATTCAAAAATTTACTTGGATAACCTCTATGTAAGAACATGTTAAACAAGAGTTTACTTTCTTTCTCAAACTCATCATCAGTTGTCACCATCCTGGCAGCTCGTACCAGTTGGCCCTTGACCACTGATTTTTTCTGATGCATTGGATGTTCACTAGTGAAATGCAGGAAAGAGTTTGAAAAAGTACTTTTCCTATAAATCCTAGCTGTATATCCCTTGTTGACTTTGTCCTTAGTCAAGTCTATGTCCAAGAAGTTAATTCTGTTCTCCTGAAAATTTCTGGTAAACCTAAGAAAAGAAGTTGATTGGTTGAAAAAATCAACAAGTTCATCCGCCACCTGACTGTCACCTTCTAATACTATAAAGATATCATCCAGAAATCTTTTGTAAACTTTAACCACTTTAAAGTGAGGGCTGTTAAAAACAAACCTGGTCTCCCAGTACGCCATAACCAGGTTTGCAAAACTTGCCCCCACCAGTGTCCCCATGGCTACCCCTATCTTTTGTAAATAGAGTTTGTTGTTAAATTGAAGGTAATTATTCTGTAAAATTATATCCAATAGCTGTTCAACTAACAGGGTCTCATTGTCAGGGGCTCCCTTTGCTCTCATATAGTCTACTACCCATTCTACCCCCGATGTTATGAGGTATACTTGAGTACAGGTCACAGATGTCAACTGTAAGAAAGTTGCTTTCCTCTTGGAACTTTACTAAGTTAATTTCCTCTAGGAAAGACCATGAATCTTTACAAATCTGTCTTTCACCCCCAATGTACTTCATCAAGATCACATCAGCCAGTTTAGCACAGGGGTAGCTGATGGATTGTCTTCCATCCACCAGTGCTCTAAACGGAGGGTCCACCACACTTTTATGAATTTTTGGTATACCAAACAGTTGAGGTGTTCTTGGGGCCAATAGGGTAAGGTAGTTAATCATTTGACTATCAATAAGTCCATCAATAAAAAGGTCGTTTAAGAACATCCTAATCTTATTGTATGCCCCATTCATTTGGTTAATACTTACTTCCTCGTAAGTGCCCTTCTCTAAAAGTGTTGATATCTTCTTAATGTAGTCATCCCTGTACCTAACTACTAGACCCCCTCCTTTATCTGGTTTCATAGACCTGATGGGTAGTTTACAAAATGCTGTTAAAAGTTGTCTCTCATGGGTTGAGATGTTGCTCCCTGTCATGTGTCCGTTGTAGTTATGAACCACTGACCTTAACTCGTTTTCACATATATGTTCAAATAACCCTATAATGGGGTGTACCAGTGGATTGTAGGTACTAGCCACTCTCAATTCTTTATTACTATAGGATGAGTTACCCAGTAACACAGTCAATCTCAATTTATGAACAAACAGTTTAAAGTCAATAAGACGTTCTGCCAAATTGCACCTCTCAGTCGGAATAAAGGTAAAACCTTTTGCCAATACCTCCACCAGTTCAGGCTCAATTACAAAGTCAGTGTAATTAAAAATCGTGAAGTCACCCTCTTTGTTCAACACCAGTTTGTACGGAGCAAGTACTAATTCACATTGCTGCGGGTGTTGTACCTTTTTGGTTGTTGGTATTGGGGGTTCGGAGTCCATTTGCTTACTGGTGCCCCCCTCCCCTTGTAGTTTTTTGATTGTTGTTGCTGTTGATAACCAATTTGGTCATCCCGGTTATCCTGATTAAAGTTACGGTTGTGTTTTGGTCGTGCACCCAAGTAGTTAGTATTTCCATTAGGTCCCTCCACTTCCCTCAAAGGCATATCCTGGTTGATGAAGTTGGTACTATTTGTCCCCTCATAGTTTGTGACTTGATTGTTTTTCCCATTTGTTCTTCTATCCAAAATTTCCCCTTCCCCAACCGCCTGGTTGTATTGGCCTTGGGTCCCCCTTCTTCCATTGTAGGGGTATTGGGAAACAGGTGGTTTACGGTAGGCATACTCTTCCTTGTATGCTTTTAAGTCTCTCTGAAGCTTGTCAACCTTTACTGCTCTCAAATTCTCCAATTGATGAGAAATAGTAACAAAAGACCTATTATAATCATACTGGTACTGTGGAAATAAAGTATCTATTTTAATGACACCTTCCAGTTCCCTTGTTTCCTCTGTGAGTTCGTCTATCATAATTTGATAGTGTTTTATCATCACAGATAGCAACTCCAAGCTCTGCTTGTTAAACAGTTCGACAAACTCTTTGTGAAACTATGAGCCCTCAATTAAACCAGTTGGGTAAATACAGTGCCTCAAACCCTTAGGGACAATCTGCTCGTTAATACATTTATTAAGGTAGTTAAGTTCCAACTGCAGTTTTTTGATTTTAAAAAGTTTAGAATCAAATTGTCTAAGTTTTTCAACTAGAACCTCCTCACTTTGATTGTTCCCCTCAACATTTTCCTTAAGCTGCCGTTCATCCAAACTTAGTTCATTATTAAGCCGGCAAGAAATGTCAAAGTTAGTGCAAACCTGAGGACCGCGACTAGCCATTGACTGATTGTTCCCTCCTGGGTTTAAAACTCACCGAACCGCTCCTTTTGTCTCTCTTAGTTCAGGTCCCTGGACCGTTGATAGATGTGAGCGTTGTGAATTCCCTTGACTCAATTCTCCTTTAGCTGTATTTCCTTTACGTTTGGAACTAAGGTCGGGACCTTGTTCCTGTTGTTTAGTGACCAGGTCCACTTTAGCCGTCAACTTATCCCGTCGCTCATTCATTAATTCAAGTAGTTGAGTGAGGTTACCCTTTTCAGTGCAGTCGCTGAGTGTAGAATCATCCATTCTCCTGGTATCGCCGGTGTTTACACAAAATAAACCAGCAAACACCAATAAACGTCCACAAACCAGAAGAAGAGTTGAAACACCAAAACACCAGGCAACGGATGTCCAAACCTCCAAGGCTTTTTACATTAAAGGTACCTATAATTGTAACACAAGGAGTGTGGTCTACCTTGCAGAATGTCAGGCCTGTGCGGCTTTCTATATTGGAAAGACCGATCGTAGGCTAAAGGACCGTATTTATGAATACACTTACGCTATTAGTAAGAAGAACCCAAACAACGCACTGGCTCGCCATTGTGATTTAAAAGAAGGCCACTCTTTTAAATTTAGGACAATTTCACAAGTTAATCAGAACACGAAGGGTAGGTGTGAGGCAAATGACAACTTGCTCAAGTTATTATTAGAAAGGAGTGAACTTAACTGGCAACTCAGGTTAAATGCATGCACAGAACCTGGGTTAAAGAATTTTGTAGTATTGCATGTATTTTAAAACTAAGAAGCTTATATAGGTAACATACGGAACTCAGGGGGTATTTAGTATTTGAAGGGTATAATGTTTTACTCTTTGATTTTTTTTATTTTTGACTTTTTCTCGGCTAATTTTTATTTTTAATTTTTATTTTTTATTCTGTATTTTTTACTTTAATGAGAAAATAAAGACAATAAGTGGGGTACTTTAAGGTTGAATTTGTTTTTAAGAGTTTGTTACTACTTAAACTTCTTTTTGAAACAACTTTTAGGTTTGAGTTTCCATAGTTTTTATAGGTTAACCCTTTATACACGACAATATTTATCTGATGTGAGGGTTGAGAATTGAAATGAGACGTGTATTAAGATGGAAATGTGATAAGCAACATTTGTTGAGTAATAAATGGTTTTGTATTATTGAATAAGAATGCAGGTACTAGCCACTTATAGAAATAAACATGTAATATGCAACAAGCTGAATTAGCAGCACCTTTCCCCTTTAAAATTGGGCATTACGAAATAGGTTGCTATGAGCACCTTCCTGATTCGACTGTAGTCAAAGAAAGAATTATTTAAATTAAACTTTGACTTGCATAAATTGTCTGAAGAAGTTCGGGTATATCCCGAACGAAAAGCGCTTTACATGTACTTGGTTTTGTTTTCGTTACAAGTTGTAATTGCAATCATCTGTTTTTAACTATTTAACTATTTTTGGACATTAAAACACGCATTTTGGTTTCACTTTGGCTTCCGAGTGCTGGCTCAGGTTACAAGTCGTAGTTTCGACTTATTGTTTTCAACTATCTTTGGACACTTAAAACCTTGGAGGTTTGGACATCCGTTGCCTGGTGTTTTGGTGTTTCAACTCTTCTTCTGGTTTGTGGACGTTTATTGGTGTTTGCTTTTTTTTTAAATGTAACAGTTGTGAAACTCTGGAAAAAGTTTATGAAGATTTTTTTTAAGAATATTAATGACAAAAATGATTTAGATATGACTATAATTATTGACATTATAAGAACAAGAAGACAGAATATGTGAGAAGGGTAGCTACAAATTTATTTTATGTAATATGGCTTATTTGGAATGAATGATTGAAATTGTGTTGCCCACCACTGCTACCAATATATGATGGCCACCAATATGTGTTGTCTCCACACTGGGCCAGTAATCAAGGAGCCTGAATCCGCACCGCTGACACTGGAGAGGGATATGCACTTGGAATACAAATGGATACACTCAGTATTTCCAGATGCAGACCTCTCTGCATCAAACACGGTTTCCCATAATATTACATAACCAGATTACAGCCAGGGGTCTGGATGTCTCTTTATCTGTTTCCCTCCAGGTCCCCAGTAAGCCACTGGTACAGCTGTAGGGTTAAGTCCTCAGCCAAGTGTCTAAGCCAAGTCCTCCAGCACCCTCTCTGTAAACCCAGTGCTTCGTGTCCCTGCCCCAAGTAGCTGACACACACACACTTTAAGATTTAATTTTTCACACACGCACCTGGGAAAGGCTGGCACAGATTACTCGCTGTACCAACTTTGCCTAGACAATAAGGTAGTTATCACTGCCACCAGTCAATTACTTTAAGGCTTTTAAAAGGATATCCAATTATACTGTGTAATATTAATACTAATACAAATTGTCGTAGTTCACCAAGATGGCTAGGCCTTCTGGAGTGGCCCACATAGTGTCACCAAATAAATATAAGCACTCTTCAAGGTTAGAGACTTTCTACAAGGACCAGCCAGAATACAAGTTTTAAATATATTTAATAATAAAAAGTAAAAGTAAATGAAAATATTGAATATATGTTCATAGTAACCACAGAGTTCAGATCACATGAAATATTGAAAAGAACATTGATGGACAGACTCAGACAAATAAAGAAAAATAATATCTAAACTAAACTTCACTATATTCCTGACTGCATCTAAAAGAATTACTGTTCCTTAGTTAAGTTGCTTACCACTGCAATGCAAGATGTTGTGGGTGAGGGTCTTTCTAATAATGCTTCCCAAATAGAATACTCAATACTCTGAAATTTTTCTTTGTAATATCTAAAATATAATTTCCAAGATGGCTGGCAGAATGAACTCATCTGGTCACCTGACTATAGGGTCTCACAGTATTTCCCTTTGAAGCTGAGACAAGACGTTAGCACAGACAGCCACAATACACATCCAAATGTTTATGGCAGTGCCTGGGGCCTCCCCTCTTTTCACTGAGCTAATGGACAAAGGCTCTTCTCCATACCAAGTGACTTTGGTCCTATCCAGCACTGTAGGGTGCCTTTTAATGTCTTAACAGCTCATTTATTTTTTTCTTATTTTTCTTAAAGTTAATCTCTGCTGTGTCAGTATCCTCTATTAAATCATATGCATTTAATTCAGCTACAAAAATACATGTACATTTCTCTTCATTTCAGCAAGGTGTGCTGTTGATACATTTCAACACAAGCAAAGCTCACAAATGCATTTTCAACATAAGCATCTGTACAAAATCAATTTGATGTACAAATGACATACAATTCTAATACATTTGTAACACAAGCATCTTGTATAAATCAGTTTGATATTTAAAGGACATATCACCTTTACAAAACTTCAGCTGGCTATGCTGGCACTTGCCCATATCATCACAGAAATTGTGTTTAAAAGGAAATGGATTTTTGCAGATATATTACAAAAAATTAGATTATAGTTGTGGAAGAAGGCATAGGGGTCAGTCAAGGAAAAATAACAATAAGAATATTATAAGAAAAAAATATGCAAATTAAAAAAATAGAAGTGTGTGTGTGTTTGTATATATATATATATATATATATGTGTGTGTGTGTGTGTGTGTGTGTGTGCTTGTAAATAAGTACTTTTAGTAAATATGTAAATAGTGTTTTTTATGTTGTGTTAAAGAATCCCTACTTTTTTCAATAGGTATCATATGATCTTTTACATCCAGCTGGGCTACCACCAACTCAAACAGATGGGACGTCGATTTAATGCATCATCTGACAGATGATACACTGAGGAGTGCAGTATCTCTCTTATGCTGCACTACAGTGTCAGTAATCCAACTACCTGGTGAAGGAATAGAACCCACAGCCTTCAGCGATAAAACCGAGTGTGTTGCCTGTTCTTCCACTGCCACTAACTGAATCTTTCTGTGCTATATCATTTGTGCCTGTTTGTATTAGTTGGAAACTGTCAAGTGACTGAAGTTCATAGAAGGGAACATCAACTGTGTGAACATAGATTAATGAAGAAAAAGTGAGGGCCACTGGACTAAAAGGAGGTGAGTGTGAATGGTAATTGATTCCATTTTGTTACATGCTGGAATGTGAAGTGAGGTGGCACAACAGTGAACATAGAAAGTGGACCAGCACTGCAAACTACCATTCATATGTAGGATTAGATGTAAACATAAGGTACCAAGTACAGCAGCAGACATGTTGCACACTAACTGAAATACACAACAGACAAAAAGTGCAGTAGAGGCATAAAATTGCTCAATATGTATACACTGCATGGTACACAAAAGAATCTGTGAGAGCATTAGAATGTGACAATATTGCCATGGATACCAACCAGCAGGACATGAGGATGGTAGACAAGAATGATGCAGAAAATATTGATGATGAGCTAGACAATCAAGGGGTTCCAGGCACTACTAGTGTTGTTCACAGTTATACAACGTTGACACTTGTATAACAGACAGAAGATTGTAAAAGGAAGTCTTACTGGTTATATAGGCTTAGGTGCTGGGACAAGTACAGGAGTTGTGCACTTACTACAGCTAGAGGTGAAGAGAAAGTCCTCTACCACCTGCCAAATGCTAGGGAAGCCTCCATGCATACTTGTTGCTGGTATAGCCCATAACCTGCTAACAAAGAGAGCACTTATCAGGCATGTACATCACTGAAGGAGAGTATGGAATGCCTGGGGGGGTGCTAAAGCCTTAAGACTGAAACTCTCCAGCAACTGAAGACAGAACAATGGCCACTGTAATCTGATTTTACTCAGACACTAGTACATTGATACCAAGAGTATCTTCAAATATATCCTGCTAACCACCACAGCCAACCTCAAGAACCTCAGTACATCTGTCTAGTGGTTCATTGATGGAATGTTTATTTCCAAAGGCAGGATCCTTCTGTAGCTGTAATGCATTCATGGTCTGATATCCTACCAGGAGTTCTCCAAGACCATGCCTCTGGCATATGCACTAATGTTTCACAAAACATACACAACATACAACATATAGTGGATATTGCGTCCAGATGTCAAGGATGAACAGGAGCTACCAGCTGAACCACAGGACATGCGTTCATGTTTTGAGACTGCAGCAGTATATTTCATAATGGCAAGCT
Source organism: Protopterus annectens (assembly GCF_019279795.1). Lineage (NCBI taxonomy): Eukaryota > Metazoa > Chordata > Ceratodontiformes > Protopteridae > Protopterus > Protopterus annectens. Next base: position 509,427,827 of record NC_056747.1, on the reverse strand, counting down.
TTCCCCATCATGTAGTCAAACAGCTGCCAATGCAGCATGTGTGGTGCAAGTGCACATACATGGATTGTCAACCTTCTGTGGTTCCAAAACCAACTTCCAGCTTTGCATTTGATGTCTTGTTTCCCTGTGTTTTCTATGACCTGAGATGGTGGTCACCCTCATCTCACTAAAGCCAGTGTTCCCAAAGACTGCATTGCCAGTTCTAAAGTATGTGGTGGGTACCTTTATTCTCGGCTAGAAAAGAAATTTCACAACCAAATCCTCCAGGTGCCTGCAGCTGCCTCCAGTGTATTACCCAGAACTATGGTCTGTATCTGATCTGTGTGCCCAGGGTTTTCCTCTACGTCAGGATACCATGAGGCATGTTACCACCACAGTGTGTTCTAAGGAACAGGTAAGTGGATGTCATGCAGTATCTGAAGTGCTGCAAACAGAATAGAGTTGAGACAGTACAGAAATGCATTATAGCTGGTGTCCCCTGGTACACCAACCCCGTAGCTTCCCAGACACCATGAGGAAAGATTGTTGAGGGTCATAGAGCACAGGAATGACTGCAGTGTCCTGGATTACCTGAAGACTCTGGGTACATATCTGAAATTGTGATATATTTTGTACTGAGTTTTCGGACTTCCTTGCTGTGTATGGTTTTATGGATCTAGGTTGCTGTTCTTCGTGTTGCTTCAATAAATTTAATTATTTGTTTTTTAATAATTTTGGCTGCCCAGGTAAATATGTAACCTGATATGGTACTGCTGTGTACACCTCCACCAGGTAAGTGGACATTTCAGCTTTGTGTACTGCTGTCAAGTGTTTTGTCTGCTCAGTTTGTCCAGTTCTGTTGGCCTTCCACTCCTATGACCTCTCTTGCAGTGGCATATATCCCCCACTGTTTCCCCTTATAGCATGTACTGTCTATAGCACTTCCTTACCATACCTGTCTTGTCTGCATGTCCACTCCTCTTGGTCACACTGCCACCATGGTAATGCTAGTCCCTGTCTGTGTCCAGCTAATTTATATCTATTTACCTTAAATGTTAGGGGTTGCTGAGTATCGCATACATGTTGTGCCTATTACCCAGGCCCCTCTTTTATCTGTTATTTGCCATATGGCCCCCTCCACTGCACATTCCCTCTGTAGACTTTCACTTAAATCTCTGTCCTCCTGCTCACATTCATATAGTAGTGCATTCGCTTGTCATAACACTCACACTGTTAGCCATTCTGTGTCTGCCCTTCTCACATCCTTACAAATGCAAATTTCCTTTTGATGGAGTGACATGATTCCAAGTTAATATACTTTCATATTTTATGCCTGCTGTGTCCGATGCCATCATTGCCATCAACATTCTTTGCACCGGGAAGATGCATTACACTCACCAATTACCAAATTATCACTTTCCTCAGATGGTGGATGAGGCCTCTTTATATCCTCTAAACTAACTTTGTCAGTTGAAACAAAAGATGTACATGACATTACATCCCCATTAAAAATTTAAATTAAAAATTATATGAGACACTACTAAGTCCATCATCATTTGGACTGCCTCCAACTTTTTTGTTGCTCTTTCCATTAAAGTTGCCAAAGTTGTCCCAGGCAAATGAATCTTTTTTTTTTACTGGACCCTTTCTGATTTCGATATATCACACATATTTGGGTCGTCCTGTTGCATTTCTTTGAGTGTTTGTTGTCTCATCTTCCTTTGTTCATTCCATAATTGTCTGACATTTTCTGTTGCTATTGATTCGTCCAGTTCCTATTTGTTCTTTTTCATTCATCTGTCACAACCCCAGTTTTCTTCTTTCTCCTTTCTCCCTACCTTTCAGTATACTGACATTTCTTAACTCACTACCTGCAAAGATTGGTTAGTTGAAATGGCTGGTGATTAGTTCAGGCTTTTATTAATGGAAACAGTATTTATTTATTCAATTTGATAACCGGTGTAGATCACTGATCCAAATAGATCTATTTCTGTCTCATCAAGCACAAATATAAATGACAGCAGACAACAGTTAACAAAGTATTATGAATACAAAACAAATTGTGTTAAGAATAAATAACAATAATAATAAAGTGCACAGTAGAGGGGACAATAGGAAGAGCTGCTTATAGTTAGGTGGGAAGAAGAAGAAGAGAGTGAAATACTAAAGGGATAGAACACAAAGTGTAAAAAAATAGAAAAAGGTATGGTAAGGATACACAGAAATTAACTATATACAATATATACAATGTGGAAGAGATGGTATCTGCTAGTGTAGAGAAATAATGTTAGGAAGACAAAGGTGCCTGATTGGTGAAGGGGACAGTGGGAGATTAGGTGATGTGTCCAGTGGGAAAGCATTTGCAAATTGACTCAGATTTCAAATGATCTTTAACATGAAACAAAAATAATGGGTGTGACATGAGATCTTTAAGATTAGTAGTGAAGGATTCCCACAGTTTGGGGCCTGGGATGGAGATGGCATTGTTAGTGCAATGAAGACTGGTATGGGGACACTGACGAAATGGACCAGAGTGGGTAAGACTTCTTAGGTTTTAACTGGAAGGGGTTGTCTGAAGAGGCTGGAAGCAACAGAAGGACAGGAGTGCTCTTTAAGAAGCTTGTAGAGTTGGGATCCAAGAAAAGGTTTGGCAAGTTGTTGGACAGGTAACCAATTGGTTTTATTAAGTATGATATAGTAATGCTTATTTTTTTGGGAAAAGGCTAAAGAAATGGCAGATAGAGATGCCTATAGTTTGGATGGTGGAGGAATTTTTCTTGGATGCCGTTGCAACAATCAGACATCCACATTCAAGCTGTGCTATTAGAATGCCTTTGCCTATGACATTCCTGGTTGTTCTGGAGAGAAAGGATGATTTGGATTTTAGTGGGACCTGTGGGGAAGAGGGAGTTACAATATATAATGATAACGCTGCCAAGATGTATATGGAGATTATGACAACACTGCAGCAATGCATGTGAAGGAATAACAAAATACTGCTGCTATATTAATGGAGTGGAAACCGTTACAGTGTGTAAAGCTAATACTGCTGGGAAAAGGGGAACCAGTATGTAACAATACTCATGGGAAGGGGGTTAAAATATGAAATGACAACACTGTGACAATATACGTGAAGTGGTTGTTGCAGTTAAGTTAAAAAAACCCTCCTGGAACATTTGTGGAGGGAAGGCAGTTAGAATGTAAAGTAACACTACTGGGATGAGAGTTTCACTAAGTAATAGCACTGCTGCACAGTGAAGAGAGGGGTTTACAATAGGTAGTGATAATGCTGCTAGGATGCATGTGAATGAAGATTACACTATATAATGACAATGCTAGTGCCATGTAGATATTGGTTATAATATGTAATGACAGCTCTGCCTAGTTATGTGTGTATGGGGTTACAGAATTCAGTGGGAAGTATGGAAGGGGCTTACTTTATGTAATGACACTATAATAAATGTGCGGATAGGATTTGCAGAAATGTATTAACAACACTGCCTGGACATATGTGATTAGGGTTTATCAGAGATAATGACACCATAACTGGGACATGTATGACTAGGGTTACAGTATGTATTAATGTTGTGGAGATGTGTGGATACGGGCTACAGTATGTAATGACCTTCCCCTGACTAGGACATGTGTGGATGGCATCACAGAATGTAATAACACTGCCGGTAACCATGGACGTTAAGTTATAATATGTAATAACAATAATGGTATAGCCAAGCACAGAAGAGAGAACACAGCTGGAACTGTATGAAAATACTTCAAAGGCACATATAGAATCCAACGAACATCAAGATAAAAATACGATATTTTATTGATTAGAGTAAGCGCTTTCACCTACATGGCTTCTTCAGACTCATACAATACACCACTTTGTCTGATTTAAATAACTTCTTGGGCGGGAAATCTAATAATTCCACCTAATTCAATTATTGCCAACACCCAATGCAATTGATAAAAAAACATAAAGCATCATAAAATGTATAGAAAGCAGTATAGTGTATGAAAAATGAATACAAAACCTAAAAGCTATTCCTAAAATGTATACAGTATATAGACACTATTTAAAAACTATTTAAAAACAAGAACAGAGCATTGCAGTAATGCACATTTTAAAAGGGAGGTGTAAAGCAAAAGTGTATTACATAAACATATGACAAGAAATGCTGACACAAAATGGAGAGCAACATTGGAATTAATAGTTACATATAAAACACAATTATAACTTCCAAAATGTAGCCCCATGTCCCTAAACTTGGATAAATAAATAAGTAAATAAATAAATGGATAGGGTAAAGAAAAAATACCTGTTAATGAGCTTTTAGCCTTCTCATCCTTAAAAATGGTTTGACAGATAATTTAGCATTAAGTCCTGGGGGTACATCTGATCTCAATTTCATTATCCACATGTTTTCTCTACTTTCTGTATGTGTCTTAATGTCTCCTCCTCTAATGTTCACATTCAATTGTTCTATAATCCTAAAAGTGAAAGTATGTGTTGAGTCAAATTCAAGAACATGCCTGGCCAATGCATTACTTTTGTGCATCATTCTAATACTGTACAAATGTTCACGTATACGATCTTTCAAATGCCTGTTAGTCTTCCCTATATAAAAGGAAGTACATTGTGAACAGGTGGCAAGGTAAACAATATTACTAGACATGCAATCTCCATTGACTTTAAGAAAATATTTCCGCTTACTAACAGGATGTACAAATAAAGTATCAGTATTAATAAATGAACAGAAACTACAATCACCACAACTATAAGTGCCTCTAGGGATTGTAGAAATACCTTTACCCAATGTGTGCCTGTCACATAATAATTTCTTAAGACTTTTCTTATTCTTATATCTAAAATGTGGAGCATCACCTAACCTTTCTCTAACTTGTGTGTCAACAGTTAAAACATTCCAATGGGACTTGACCACATCTTTGATTCTCCATACATCAGTGGTATAAAAAATGGAAAAAGCTTCCTTGTGAGGGGTGGGATGGCTAGAGCTAGATGTAGTAACTGGCTGATTGGTGCCTGTCCTTTCGTCAGAAAAATAGGGAGCTGCTGTACCTGTTCTCAAGTCATGAGCACTCTTAAAACCTTTCAGAATGTCATCATGCTCATAGCATCTTTGTAAAAGTCTTTGATGAAGGTTATCTAAATCTTGTTCAAAGCCTAGATTGCTCGGATTGTATCTAGAGGCCCTCATCGCCTGTCCCTTGATAACATTATTGTAGATGTACTGTGGATGCATACTATGACGATGCAAGAGTGTATTGATATGACATGGTTTCCTAAAAATACCCGTATTAATCAATCCACTAGGTAGTTTCTCAACAAAGACATCCAAAAATGGAATCCTTGTTGTCGAAATTTCAAAACTAAATTTAAGATAACTCGTACTGGAGTTCAGTTGTTCTATGAACTCATACAGCACGTTTGTGGAGCCTCTCCAAAGAAAGAAGAGGTCATCCACAAAACGTCTGTAGAATATAACGTGTTCAACAAAAGCAGGCAACTGATACATAAATAGATGCTCCCACTCTGCCATGAACAGGTTGGCGTAGCTATTGGCACAGGAAGTGCCCATAGCTACGCCATCCTTCTGCAAAAAACATTTCCCCTCAAAACAGAAAATATTATTGTATAAAACCAATTCCAAAAGAGAAATCAACAGCATGATTTTGGACTCAGACATATCAGATACTCTTTTCAAATGCTGGCCTAACATTTCAATGCCTACCGAGTTAGGAATCACAGTAGAGATTTCACATCCATTGTTAAGAAAATCAACTCTGTATTATCTGTTCTCATTTTGAGGCAGTCATAAAGATCAGTCAAAAACTGTCTTGTATCTTTCAAAATAAACATGTTGTTATCTACAATAGGTCTTAGGTTGCTTTCTATGAATATAGAAGATGGTTCTGTGATCCACCCCCTACCTGCAACAATAGGTCGCAGGGGGGGATTTAGTGGATCTTTATGTATTTTTGGAAGTCCACTTATCGGAGGAATAAGAGGTGTGGGAACATCCAGAAATAAAAAAAGTTTGTTGTCAATCATAGTACGCTTATATTTATAACTTCTTAGGTATTTCCTACTGAATTGGCGCCAAAAACAAATCAATTAACAATTTAATTTACTTAAAGTTATCTTAACCATAAATATGCAATACTATAAATTTAATTAAATATATATGAATAATATGAATAAATATTCCAAACTTCTCAAATCAGTGAACAAATTTCAATCAAGTGCAGGCATGCAAATTTAATTCCGAAAAACATTTAAAAATATTATTTTTAAAAATTGATAAAATATATATATATGTATGTATATTTATAAACATATATATATATATATATATATATATATATATATATATATATATACACCCATACTTCATAAATTTCATAAATAATGCCATTTCTATTAAAATTAAAATTAAAATTATGAAATAGCCATTATGAGGGTGCATTTTTAATGAATCGAAATTGTATTATACTTTATACATAAATTTCCCATTTAACAACACATCAAATTTATCAAAAATATCAAAAATATCAGTTTAATGACTTTTATAAAATTATAAATCAAAATCATATATATAATTTATAAATACATTATATAAATATAAATATATATATATATATATATATATATATATATAATATAAATACTCGAAATACTAAAAAGACATTCATATATAAATATAAGTATAAATACAATATAAATAAAAATGTATAAATATTTATCTCATCTGACTTTTTAACTTTAACAAGCACATTATATTGCATTTGTCATTTAGGCCTGGGTGCACATAGGCATTAAGCCTAATTTGCCATAACAGTTAAATTTTCTCAAACATTAAAGATACAGGTCCACCTCTTTCATCTTGATTTACTTGTTGTATAATTTTAAACTTAAACTTATGACTAGGAAACATTATTATGTGTCTTGCTAAGGCATTTTCTTCTTTGTGCTGATTTATACATCTTAAATGCTCTAATACCCTCTCCTTAAATTTTCTATCCGTCTTGCCAACGTAAAAGCATGGACAAGCCTGGCATTGGGCTAAATATACAACTCCTTTAGTTGTGCAGTTAAATGTTCTTGTAATATTTATTTTATATCCATTAACCACGATGCTTTTGCCTATCTCTACCACAGAAAATTTTTATTTATATTGTATTTATACTTATATTTATATATGAATGTCTTTTTAGTATTTTGAGTATTTATATTATATATATATATATATATATATATATATATATATATTTATATAATGTATTTATAAATTATATATATGATTTTGATTTATAATTTTATAAAAGTCATTAAACTGATATTTTTGATAAATTTGATGTGTTGTTAAATGTGAAATTTATGTATAAAGTATAATACAATTTCAATTAGTTAAAAATGCACCCTCATAATGGCTATTTCATAATTTTAATTTTAATTTTAATAGAAATGGTATTATTTATGAAATTTATGAAGTATGGGTGTGTGTGTATATATATATATATATATATATATATATATATATATATATATATATATATATATATATATATGTATATATGTTTATAAATATACATACATATATATATATTTTATCAATTTTTAAAAATAATATTTTGAAATGTTTTTCGGAATTAAATTTGCGTGGCTGCACTTGATTGAAATTTGTTCACTGATTTGAGAAATTTGGAATGTTTATTCATATTATTCATATATATTTAATTAAATTTATAGTATTGCATATTTATGGTTAAGATAACTTTAAGTAAATTAAATTGTTAATTGATTTGTTTTTGGCGCCAATTCAGTAGGAAATACCTAAGAAGTTATAAATATAAGCGTCACTGTGAGTAGAGTGTTTTTTCTGAAGACGTTTAGCAATTTAGCGGAACAAAAACGTACTTTATTTTTGCGTTTAAAGTGAATAAACGGTGATAGTTAGAAAACACCGCTTTCCTGGCATTTTTGTGACAGTTTGGTTTATTTTTCGAGTGGTTTTTACATTATGTAATAGAACTGCTTTGATGTGTAAATGTGGTTTGCAGTATGTACTAACTCTGCTGCAATATGTGTTGGAGTGGGTTACGGTAAGTAATAGCACTGCTCGCACGGGGATGGAGTTAAAGTAAGGAAAAATACAGGTGCAATATGTTTGGCAGGGGATTACAGAATGTAATAGCACTACTAGGAGATGTGTGGATGCTGCTATAATATGCAGTAAGACTGCTAGTATATGTGTGGGATGAAGTTACAGAAAGCAATAGCACTGCTAGTACATGTGTGGATGGGGTTATCATATATAGTAACACTGCCGGGGTATGTGTGAGTGTGGATTACAGTACATAATAGCACTGCTAGGGCATGTACAGGTGTAAATTACCATATATAATATCACTGCTAGGATGTGTGTGTGGGGGGGGGTGTACATTATGTAATAACAGCACTCCAGGGAGCTAAATAGACAGTTTGTATAGTATGTATTAAAAACACTAGAAGAAAAAGTATGAAAAAATGTTACAATATGTACTTTCAAAACTGCAAGGTTATGTGCAAAGGAGGAGTTACTCTAGTTTAATTCACAGTTACTGAGAAGAGTGTGGAAGGGAGGGGTTCTCTTGCGTAAAAGCATGCCTAGGAAAGGTGTGGTGAGGACAGGATGTGCTGTATTTACTCATATTATTGTAAGTAATGGCAATGGGAATGGCATCGCAAGATGGTGCTATTTCTTAATAAGCCAGCAGCTGTATGTATAGCTGATAGAATGGTAAAACAATACTGCTTAGAACAAATGTGGGGATGGAAGGTGTGAAACTATTAGGAACAGATGTGTACTGGGGAAGTGTGTATGAGTAGATATATAAATGTAATGGAACAAAATTAATTTTGCGAGCAGATTGTGGCACCACTGGGATTAGCAATAAGTTTTCACCATGTGGTTGCAAAGTTGTGCAAGATAGGGAGCTATGTGTTTTAATGCATTTTGCATGTGTAATTGAATTTGTTCACTCATTGGTTCATTTGAATTAGATTAGTTTATTTATTCATCAAAGGAAGAGAGGTTAGGTATCTGATGAAGTTATTGTGACGAAAACGTATGTGGATTAACTTTACAGCGTTATTGTGCTGTTGCTTGTGCTTTGCAATTTTGTTTGCTGCGCTGTGCTGCTGTGATTTACCTTGCTGTGGATTGTTTTTGTGCTTGTTCATTAAAGCAGTTGTCCGTTTTGCTGAGCTCTGTGTGTGCCTTACTTCAGGTTTACCATTGTAGTATTGTTATTAAATGTTAACATGCATCTAATGCCATCCATGCTGGAATTCACTGCAACATTTTACTTGTAATTGTCACTAAATAGTGGTGGAATATCATTATTATTTTGCTGTTGTTTCACGGAATCACTTGTTACCAAAACTTCCTTCTTAGAGTATCCTTGATCAGTAAAATCTTTATTCATATTATCAAGTTGCTTTATCATATTAACATTTGTGGTATTAAGCCAAGCTACCATCTGCATCTGGTTCTTGAGAATATTCCTAAAAACAAATGGTGGCTGCATGCTACTAGAATGTAAATAATTATTTCTTTTGACAGTCTTTCTATACAATTATGTCTGAATGTTACCTTTACTATCCTTGCATAATAATATATTAAGAAATGTAATCCAAAAACTCCAAGGAAAGGGTGCCACAAAACTAAGAACCAGTAAAATCACAACAGGCACCCAAAGAGGCAGAGGGTAGTGAAAAAAACACGAGCCTGTAGTGTAAGCAGCAGCAGGTTTAATCACATAAATGCCACACAATACAAAGCGTTTTCATCCACCAGACTTCTTCAGATGTAAAATGAATGAATGAAGGCTGTGCCTGCTTATATACCCCTCCCAATTTAATTGATAGTTAAAACAATTGTTTAATTGACACCAATTCAATTCTGTAACTAAAATATTCATGACAACCTACCAACTTGCCACAAATACAGATGAAAGTAGATAAAGACATACACATTTTTAAAAAGAACTTTAAAATAAATATATAAATACTAAAACCATCACAATGTGTTGGACAGTTAAATAAACGAGACAAAAACCAACAAAAGGAACTTGCACAACAATATATGTACTTATGTTATAGTTTTGCAGCTCTCATTTTTAAAATAGGGGCAATGGATATGTATTCATACAGCCCTGGGAATCTATTGGCTTCCAATAACAACTGCCAAAATATTTCTCTCACCTCTATCCTATTTTTCCACGGGCCCCCCCTCACATCGCACCTTCTCTACAACAAAGAAGCCCCATTTGGCTTGGGGACATGTCAGTGTATGTTTGAACAAGGCATTTTTAATATCTTCAACTCTAATAGCATATAAATGCTCATAAATCCTCCTTCTGAGTTTTTGAGTAGTTTTTCCAATGTAAAATGCACCACAGGTTTTACATAAGGCTAAATAAATCAAGCCTTCACTATTACAAATGGAAAAACTACTACTCTGAATCTGATAGTCTCTTGACAGGATGTGTACAGAATCATGTCTAAGTATATATGGACACTGGGCACATGCCCCACATTTGTAGGTTCCCAATTTCTTACATGAAACAATAGAACCATTATGCTCCAGCAAATCCTTGAGGTTCCTGCCTTTTTTGTATGTGAATCCTAGGGTGTGGGTAAACAAAACATCCAACTCTGAATAACACCTAAACCTGCTCCAGTGTTGAGTAATAATATTTTTAACCCTAGAGGTATTCTGATTATAAAACATCACATAGTTACCCCCAAGGTTTCTTGATTTCATCCCTGGTAACGTCACCACTGGTTGTTGTGTGGTACCCTGTACATTTGTTGGTACTATCACACTTGTATCTCCTGTTCCCAAAATAGGGGCAAACTTGTCCTTTCTTCCCTTCTTTACTTCTTCCAAAACCTCATCAATTAAATAGTTAGGATACTTCCTAGATATAAACATTTCTTTGACTCTCTGACTTTCGTCTTCGAAGTCCGAGTCCAAAGAGGTCATCCTAAAACTACGGACAAATTGTCCCTTGATAATACTTCTTTTCTGTTTAAACAGATGGGAACTAGTAAAATATAGGTATGAGTTAGAAAAGGTTTCCTTTCTATATACATTGGATGTAAACTGCTGCCCTAGGGCATCTTTTTTAATAGTGACGTCCAAAAAGTTCATATGGTCATGTGTAATATGGGACTCTTGGTCCTTCCTTCGAGCTATAGACAATTTACCCTTCATGGCTGAAAGTTTTTTTGTCACAATAGACGTGAAGGACCTGTACTCTTGTATCCCCCATGAAGTAGGGATACATTGGGTAGAACAAATGTTGAGAACCCTAGGTGCACCCATTAATGAGATCCAACTTGTGTGCAAACTTATTGATGTAGTACTTTCATACAATTACATATTATTTAATAAAGAAATATACCACCAGAAGATCGGTGTGGCGATGGGCTCCCCATGTGGAGCCAGTTTCGCAAATTTAGTGATGGCTTTTTGGGAAAGAAAGACAATCTTAGAAAACGAGTCGATTAAGAACCAGATTTTATTTTACACTAGGTTCCTTGATGATATATTCATAATATTTGGAGGTACTGTATTCGAAATTGAACAACTTATTACAACATTCAATACAAGTACAGACTTTCTTAGGTTTACACATAAATATAGTACTAATTCTATAGAGTACCTTGATGTGGATTTAAGGAAGGATTTTACTAACAGTAGGTACACGTCAAGAATCTATAGAAAGGAGACATACTCCAACATGTTCCTCCACTTCACAAGTTGCCATCCTTTACACCAGAAAAAATCAATCATCAAGGGCCAGTTAGTGAGAGCGGCAAGGATGACAACATGTGATAGCGACTTCTTTGAGGAATGTAAACTATTAGAAAGATTTTTCCTTCAAAGAGGATACCCTACTGCATTTTTCCAAGAGATTGCCACAGAAGTTGCCACTAAGAGACAATCAGGTAATTATGTACCACTTTTAGGAGGTACCCAAGTAATAGGATATGGTCAGGTATTAGAAGTTACAAATGGGTGTAAGCTCGACTACTCTTGCAGCCTTATAACATGCTACAATTTGGATGCCCAAGATATCAGAAATATTATATTTAAAAACTGGGAGCTCCTATCTTCCGACAACCATCTCAAAACAGTAGTGGCGAGTAATCCTAAAATAATATATAAAAGGGGCACGAACCTGAAAGAAATTTTGCAAACTAGTTATACTAAAATTGGTTCTAACGCTGGTATGAATAAGTGTGGTATGTGCAATTTCTGTAAATATATAGAAGAAGGCTGCACATTCACTATTAGGAACATTACTTACAAGATTAGAAATAAATTTAATTGTAGTAGTAGACAGATAGTCTATAAGGCAAAATGTGTGAAGTGTGCGGCCTTCTATATAGGGAAAACAGACAGAAAACTACAAGAAAGGATATACGAACATAATCACAATATCAGTAGAAAGAAAATAGAAAACGCCTTAGCCAAACACTGCTATGAAAATGAAGGTCATAGCTTTAAATTTAAAGCTATTGACCAAATAGGCAAAGACCCTAGAGGGAAGTATGAACCATTAAAATTAGAGAGAAAGGAACTAGTTTGGCAGTTAAAAACAAATGCAAACCATTATCCAGGAATTAATGAAATGACTTCGATTAAATGTATCCTGAGGTTAAAAAATCTGGAAAGATAACACATTAACAGAAGTCTGGGATTCCTGATTTGAAATTGTTAATATTTAAAGTGACATTAAGTCAAACAATCTAAACAGGGTACCTATACAGTACAACCTGTAATATAGGACGAGGTATTAATAGTTAACAATCCCACCTAGGAAATTTAGTCAGTTAACATTTCTATTGTTTCCTATAAGGTCTTTTTTGATCTCTTATAACATTTGTATTAAGTACTATGACTAGGTGTTATTTCCTGAAGTGTTTTTTTACTTGTTTTTTTACTTGCATTTTATACTTAAGAAGGATAATGCTTGTATTTTTAAGCCTTCTGAATACCATTATAAACTGGTAGTGAAACTGTGTAACCCCTTAGGGGTTCTTTGAACCAGTCAAAATGTATTTTGAGACCTATTTTACCTCACTTTAATGTAAGTAATTAAAAAAGTACATTTTTGAGAATGTTCCACTTTTTAGATTCAATATAAATTTTGAATTTTAATATTCAACTTTGTTTTATAAAACAAGCAATATAAGATAAGTTTTAATTTTAAGGATAATTGCACGTTCTTGATTTTAAAATTTGTAAGGGTAAAGGAAGTATGCGTAGCTTTGTTAGTTATAATTTATGCTAACAGTCTCTTTTAAGAAAATGGTGATTATTAAATTGATTGATTAAACAATTAAACAAGTCCTTTATTTAAAAGGCTTGGTAGACTGCTATGCATTTGTTTTCTTCTGAAGAAGTCGCAGTATTTACAGCGACGAAAAGTGTATTAGTATTTGTGCGCTTTAAGGAATCTTTTACAACTTTAATAAAACTGGAATACCGCTAAAGAAGGAAAGTCTTAGTGGCACCTTGGTTCTTTTTCATTGTTTTGTTTTCGTGTTTTCAATACTGTCATGGTTTAGATAGTCTATGAATTCTGTTAACTTTTCCATACTACCTTTCCAAAAAATGCAAATATCATCCATTTGTAATATACCCAATATTGTGCATATTCAGACTGGAACACAAACTTCTCTTCCCAAACCATCAGCACAATGTTGGCATAAGTAGGGGCACAACTTGCCCCCATGACCACTCCCTGGAATTGTTTAAACAACTCACCTTCAAAAAATATAAAGTTGTGTTTCAATACCAAATCCATCAACTCTATATAAACCAGAAAAGTATTGTGGTCGAGTTTTCCATATTGATGAATGGCATCCTGGAACCATTCTAACCCTGTATAATGTGGAATCACATTAAATAAATCCTGAATATCAAGGGTTACAAATATTAAGGAATCTGAATACATGTTGCTATTAATGTTTCTCAAAAATTCCCAGGAGTCCTTAAGTATACTGTTGGCCCTAACCCAAATATCTTTTAATTTTGTATCCAAAAATTTGGCCAACGGATGGGTTTTAGAACCATTGGCTGCCACAATGGGTCTCAGGGGTGGGTCCTCCACACTTTTATGTACCTTGAGTATCCTGAAAATAGCAGGGATACGAGGTCTATCCACACTGAGATACTTAAAAGTGTCCTGGATTATAAAATTGTCATTCAGCATGTCCCGTAAAACCAAGTCAATCTTACGATATGCTAAGTTAATCTCTTTCTTAGATACCCTAACACACCTGTTGGTATCATTAAGCATATCCATCATCTTACTGGAATACAAAATGCTGTCCATGAAGACCACCCCTCCACCTTTATCGGGTTGCATCACCCTCAAGTATCTATTTTCTTGAATGGATTTGAGAAGTACCTTGTCTTCTCTAGTCATGTTAAATTTACCATGCCATCCACCCCTATAAACATTCCTGATTTCTTCTTCGACCTCCCTTTCAAAAATTTTTAGCTGGGGGTGTATAGGGGGATTATAGGTACTAGGTCTTCTAATACAACTATTAGTACCACCATCTTGTTGCCCCTGAAACATAATATCTAAATTATTTTTCCGTAGAAAAATCCTCAAGTCTATTAAGCTGTCCACTAAATTACCCCCTGTAGAGGGGATACATTTAAAACCTTTTGAAAGTAAAAGAAAATGTTTCCTGTCAATCTCCTCACTGCTGTAATTGTAAATTTTAAAGTCATGTAGGGTGTGACATGGTCCATCCACAGTAATATTCCCTGTACTCCATTGGTCCAACATGTTGGCTAGCCCCCCTTCCTGGCTACCACTCTTATTTATCTCGTGCCATTTGGGGGACCCCTGTGAAAATACCGCACAGGGGATTTGTGCCTTAACCTATCTGATCTCCTAAGTTCAGGGAATTCAATGTTGTTTAAATCCTGATGTTCCCCCATCCCCGAATCACTATAGATCACTCTGTGGTCCATAGAGTCCCAAGCATGGTGTTCCCCTGGTGGAAAAGAAGAGGAATAAGTACTGTGTTGTGATCTAGATTTATCAAAAAAATTATTGTTATTTTTTCGACCAAATTTGTCATTCTTATGGTACGGGTATGCTTTTTCTGTCTGTAATCCCTCAAATCCCTATCTATTTTGCCACACTTCCTTTTAAAAATAACATGACATTTTTCTTCCACCTGTTGCTTAATAATACAATATTTTCTCTTCTCATTTTCAACAGAAAACATAAGATCATTGGTCATTACTTCATTAATGTATTCTATCTCCTGATATACTTGCCCCGTAATCCTTTCATTTTCTTTAATCAGGGCTTTCATGACTTCAAAACCACTACGGTCAAAAATACTCAACAATTCTTCGTGGAAGGGGGAGCCTTCCACCACATTGTTCGGAAACTTATATAAAAATGCAATCCTTTGGGTACTATGCCCCTTTTAATACAGTCGTGCAAGTAACAATTGTCAATACCCAGAGTTTTGTGTTTGTAAATTAAATCAGTGAGTTTTTTAATATTGGATGTATAAGACACTTCACTGTCTTTCTCAGCATCACAGTCATGAAATATAAAGTTATTGTCAGTACCTTGGTGACTGGAAAAAGACTTGTAACTAACAAGTCATGAAGCCAAAGATGAAGTATCCGTCCACTCGTGCACTCCATTGTCGCCATTAGCCATACTATCAGTCATTCCCACAGGAGCATGTCCCTGAACACCATGTTCCCCTAAAAGGGAGGACTGTCCATTCCGACCTTGGTTCTGGGAATTCAATGCCAAATGATTGTAACAAAATTCAGTTGCAGCTCCCTTCTGTAATGCTGCCTCACCTCTAGTGCCCCTCGATGGTAAACCGGAAGAGGTTGCAGTTACTTCCTCTACAGGCACATCAGCCTGTCTGCAATCCAAATTAGCTTCCTGATTGCATGCAGGAGTGGAAATGCAATCCTTCCTGTGGGTAGACCTCATAGGGTAGATATCAAAAGAATTGTCTTTACCTCGCTGAGAGTTACCAGTCATAAGCGAAATCAATTGGGTAAGCTACCCCATAAACACAAGCCAGGCGCGAATCCAGGTCAGTACCTTGAACGGCTTCCCCATCCTGGAAGCTAGCCTCTGCATCAGACACCTCCATGTAACAAGTAATCCAAAAACTCCAAGGAAAGGGTGCCACAAAACCAAGAACCAGTAAAACCACAACAGGCACCCAAAGAGGCAGAAGGTAGTGAAAAAAACACAAGCCTGTAGGTGTAAGCAGCAGCAGGTTTAATCACATAAACGCCACACAATACAAAGCGTTTTTGTCCACCAGACTTCTTCAGATGTAAAATGAATGAATGAAGGCTGTGCCTGCTTATATACCCCTCCCAATTTAATTGATAGTTTACCATTGTAGTATTGTTATTAAATGTTAACATGCATCTAATGCCATCCGTGCTGGAATTCACTGCAACATTTTACTCGTAATTGTAACTAAATAGTGGTGGAATATCATTATTATTTTGCTGTTGTTTCACGGAATCACTTGTTACCAAAACTTCCTTTATGGAGTATCCTTGATCAGTAAAATCTTTATTCATATTATCAAGTTGCTTTATCATATTTACATTTGTGGTATTAAGCCAAGCTACCCTCTGCATCTGGTTCTTGAGAATATTCCTAAAAACAAATGGTGGCTGAATGCTACTAGAATGTAAATAATTATTTCTTTTGACAGTCTTTCTATACAATTATGTCTGAATGTTACCTTTACTATCCTTGCATAATAATATATTAAGAAATGTAATATTCCTAGAGAAAATCTCATATTTAAATTTCAAAAATGAATTTCTTGCACTTATGTACTCAAGAAAATCATGAAAGAGTCTTAACGTACCCTTTCCATACAGCAAACAGGTCATCCACAAATCGCTTATAGAAACAAATGTAGTCCTTAAATACTATAATAATAATAATAATAATAATAATAATAATAATAATAATTAATGACTGAAAATGAAGAAATTAAATGGATTCTGAGAATGAAAGACCATTTACCACCAGGACTCAGTGAGACTTTTACTTTAAAACCTTTACTTAAGTGTTTGAGTGAGAGAGTATAATTGATGTCATGTGATTTTAACTTACTATTTAAATGTTATACTACTTTTATTTGATTATGTTCAGCTGAAGAAGCCTTGTTGGTGAAAGTTTTAACTTACAACTAATAAATCAATGTCCTTGTGTGTTTTCCAGTGCCTTATTTTTTATATCTTGCTAATTTCTGGGAGAACTGGATTTACAACCTGCTCGCTGCTGTTTGTGTTGTTTTTTAACTCTTTACAGTGAATGGTTGGCACTACTAAGGTACATTTGGCAATAGAATTTGCTGCTCTGCCATCAACTAGTAACATGGCTGCCACAGTACTAAAAACCATTGGTGAAATAGTAGACGTCTTACACAATCCATTACTTGGAATGATTAGCACGAGTGATATTCATGTTGATGTGGAAGTGACAACTTACTCTTATATACTTTTAACCTATAAGCCTAAGGTATGTGATTTTGAGAACGCTGTTATGACTTATAAAAGATTACAGTGGCAGAGGCTCAAATTTGTAGCATATTTACAATATAAAATCGTTCCGAGGAGCCTCCGGATTTAGATGCCAGCATATAGGGACAAATATCCCAATTTACTCTGGAGATGGTAGTTAATTAATTTAAGCTGTTCATTCCATTATATGGAACCGATGACTGCCTATTTTCAGCCTCTTGAATTGGATCTCCGCTCCACTGTTGAAACCCTTTACACCGAGCTGGTCTCTCACATAGAAGTTAATGAACATGCTAAACTTCTAAATGAATTGCTTGAAAAGCTTGCTGCTTTTGAGAAGTGATTAACAGAAGTTAAGAAAAAGAAACTTCGGAGATACCTAATAGACTTTGAGAAAGGGCATGTATTTGTTTGGCCGAAGGAAAAGATATTGACCAATCAACATTCACATCAAACTCTGAAGGAATTGAATGTACCTTTTGCTTCCAGTGCACATATGCAGGACATCTTATATCCTCAAATACCTGTACAGACACAGATCAAGCGGAATGAGCAATCAAATGCACCTGATTTAAACAGTTCACAACATTTCCCACAACCAGTTATTCACCTTTTTTATCCAATCCACAGAATGTTTCTATCAGGGAGTCCACTGTGTGGGTAGATGTGAACCAAATATGTGCATTGGATCCAGTGGATTTTCCGTTTCTTTTAAAGCAACCATTACCCATGCCCAAACCAAGAACTTGCATGAAGAGTCTAACAAACAAACAGATGGGGGAAACATCAGTGAAGTAAAACTTGTTTTTAATTTGTCAAGTTATGTTTTAAACGAACACGAATATTCATTCCTGAGTAAAGGCCTGACATTTGTTCCATCTTCATTGATAGATGTTTCAACAATGTTAATTTAAGTTAAATACTTTATACGGAATCTAAATTTAAAGATTTGTTTTGGTAATTCTCAGGAATATGTACCAGGAACTTTGAAATGAACTAGCACATATGTACTTTACAATAATATGGTTTTAGAAGTTTTTGAGAAAGCAGTAGAAAGTATATATATATATATATATATATATATATATATATATATATATATATATATATATATATATGTTATATAAGAATGGAAAAATGCAGTAGTTCTGTAACCTATCTAAGGATGAGTTCAATGCTATTGTTTCCTAGATTACTAATACCGAATTGGTGATTAAGAATGCGGACAAAGGTGGGGGCGTTGTGGTTATGAGTAGTAGTTTGTATCATGAGAAAATGTCTATGATTATACAAGGTGATGAATATGTTAATATTACAAGGGGTGAAAGTAGCCTGCTCTCACTTAGATTTTGTGAAGTTATGTGTGGTATGCATGATGCAGGTCGGCTAAATGGTGAGTTATTTAACTATTTATTTGTTAAAACTATTAAAATTCCTATGATTTTATGATATACTGAAACTGCACAAATCAGAAACAAATCCACCTATGAGACCCATTGTTTCCGCGAGACAGTGGGTAATGGAACCCATTTCTAAGTTTTTGGAGAAACATCTAAGACCCCTGCTAGATAAGACCACCACTATTTTAAAAGATACTAATATGTTTTTAAAACAGTTTTATGACTGGACCCATGGGAGTCTTGCTGGTGAAACGTACTTCATTACATTAGATGTAGATTCATTATTTACAGTTGTCCCCCATGATTATGGTATAGATAGCGTGAATGCATTCTTCTTGAGTTTTTCTAACTATGATACAGAGAAGATAACTTTAATTTGTGAAATGTTAAAACTTGTTTTGGAAAATAATGTTTTCATGTTTCAGACTAAACTATATGATCAGGTTAAAGGTGTAGTGATGGGTACGCCCATCCCGAACACATATGCAAATATTGTTATGTATATATGGGAGGAAAACTGTATACTATCTACACAAAATCCATTAAAGGACCGCATTTGTTTCTATAAGTGATTTGTGGGGGACCTGTTTGCTATATGGAAAGGGAATGTTATAGTCTTTCATGATTTTTTGAATACATAAATGCAACAACTTCATTTTTGAAATTTAAATATGAGATTTCCTTTAGCAATATTACATTTCTTGATATATTATTACGTAAGGATAGTATAGTTAACATTCAAACAGAATTGTATGGAAAGACTGTTAAAAGATATAATTATTTACATCAGAGTAGCATGCATCCACCATTTGTTTTTAGGAATATTGTCAAGAACCAAATGCAGACGGTAACTAGGCTTAATACCACAGATGCTAATATGACAAAGCAACTCGATAATATGAGTAAAGATTTTATTGATCGAGGCTACTCCAAGAAGGAAGTTTTGGTAGCATGTGATTCCATGAAACAACAGCGAAATAATAATGATATTCGACCACTATTTAGTGACAATTATGAGTCAAATGTTGAAGTGAATTCAAACATGAGTGGCATTAGATGCATGTTAACAAGAATACTACAATGGTTAATGGATAATTAACTGGCTTTGACACATTTTACAGGATATACCAGAGTTGAGACAGATAGCTGGTAAAGCACCCGCTTTTGTTTATAAGAGTAGCTCTACACTTAAGCAAAAGCTTTGCTATAAAGAGCAACCTAAGCATTTTTTAGTATCACTAGCAGTAAGCAAGGTACATTTAAATGTAATTACTGTGTTTGCTGCATATATATCTATATGTAGATAGATCTAATTAGCATTCCATCACAGGGAAAGATTTCCTTTTACATGCTTATGGGAACTGTAACACAAGCAATGTAATATATTTAGCTAAGTGTGAGCCATGTGAAGGGTACTATGTGGGTATGATTAATAAGAAACATAAGGACCGAATTGCTGGCCATATGAGTGATATAAAGCATAAACTTACTACTAATGCCTTATATAAACACATTTTGGAAAAAGGGGAACATCATAAGTTTAGATTTATGATTTTGAAGGTTGTCTGTTTGCCCTTATGTGGGGGCAGATATAAAATTAATAACTGAAAATGAAGAAATTAAATGGATTCTGAGAATGAAAGCCCATTTATGAGACTTTTAATTTAAAACCTTTACTTAAGGGTTCAAATGAGAGAATATAATTGATGTCATGTGATTTTGATTTAGTATGTTCACCTAAAGAAGCCTTGTTAGTGAAAATTTTAACTTGCGACTAATAAATCAACGTCCTTGTGTGTTTTCCATTGCCTGAGCGCTGAGCTTTTGTATCTTGCTAATTTCTGGGAGAACTGGATTTATGACCTGCTCACTGCTGTTTGTATTGTTGTATTCTGTATAGTAGCTACTTTATTTTTTTTAAGTTTTGTAGTACCCAGGTTTCATATTTATTTTATTTATGGCTGTATCTTTAAATTCCGGTGTGATGTAACATAGTTGGGTTATTGTTTTACCTATAAATAGTGTGTTAATTGATTGTATTTAGATTTTGATGAAGTCCAAGCATTTTGATGGATGAAAGCGCTTAATCTTTATTATTTTTTTTTAATAAAGTGTGTATTTGGATTTTAAAAGACATGGTGTTCTATCTTATGGGGTTAGCGGCTCAGTATTTTTATCTTTTGGACTTTAATAAAACTTTTGGACTTTAATAAAATAAAAATATTTTTTTTTACATTTTTGTGGGGGGGGGCCAAGCCCCCACTGCACCTCCCACATGCCCTGCTAAATAAATATTCCAACTCTGAATTAGCACTACAGTGTGGAAAATGGTAAATTTCCCATTCTCCACTGTACAGCAATCTCCATTAAAAACATTTGAAGTTCCAAAACTTCAGTAGTCTGATCTCGGCGGACTGAATTTCGAAATTTAATTTCGACCTTTCAAAATAGGCACATATACATATATGTGTGTGTGTGTGTGTGTGTGTGTGTGTATGTGTGTCTGTGTGTTAAAATTGAAAATTTAAGACATTGAAAAGCAACTTATTGACCACATTTAGTCAAACAGCTGCTTATCATGGAAAAAATTGTGTTTTTGCAAAACCATGATAGCCCCTGATAATTATATATACCAACTACGAGATTGCACTACAGTGGGGAAAGGGCAAAATCCCTGATCCCCTCTGTACCACGATTTTGAACAGAAAAAAAGCCAGTACTTTTCAGTAAGATGATTTTCAGTCAGCTGTATTGGCTTTTTTCCCATTCAACAAGTTGTCTTTCCACAACTAGAATGTAACTCATTGCTATATGTATATGTGTGTATATATATATATATATATATATATATATATGTGTGTGTGTGTGTGTGTGTGTGTGTGTGTGTGTGTGTGTGTGTGTATGTGTGTGTATATATATATATATATATATATATATATATATATATATATTTGCACACACACACACACACACACATATATATATATATATATATATATATATATATACACACACACACACACACACACACACACACACACACACATATATATATATATATATGTGTGTGTGTGTGTGTGTGTGTGTGTGTGTGTGTGTGTATGTGGGATCCATACAGATGTTTGACTGCATCTTTCATCGAATCCCAATTTGGTGAGCATACTTGAGCAAAAGTGCTGTTCACGGAAGCAGCACTTTCGCTTAAGTAGGCTTGTTGTTCTGGTCATACTACGGTGCAGTAAGGGAAAATTCCCTTTTCCCCACTGTAGTGCAACCTCAGAGTCAGAATGTTAAAGTAGGGGAACCCTGAATTCAAGTAGATTTTGTGTGTGTTTTTTTTTTACATACTTTAACGAAAGCACTTTTTCGATGAAAGCGCTTTCGTTAAAGTGTGTTCGGTGGTAATGGATTTCGGCTTTTGATCTTTCAATCAAAAGTCCTAGCTACATATATATATATATATATATATATATATATATATATATACAGCTGCAACTAAATCAAAAGGTGCCTCAACAAAGCACCAGTCCAAGGGTATGCACACTCATGCAACCAGCCTATTGCACGTTTTTCACTTTCCATGCCTTTCCCCAACAGATCTGCCCATCCTTCAATTGAACTGTACAGGCCACAGGCCACACCACAGGTGAGAAAAACCCTGAAATGACTTACCGTGGTCTCACCTTTCCTACATCAGAAAGGAAGCACCCAGATCTGTTCAGAACTGGTGGTCAAGGACACCACATACACAAATGCTGTAGATATAGCCAATCTACTGCCTGACAGATTCAGCGAAAACTTCTCCCCTCTGTCCCCATCAGTAAATCAGGACATCACCAGTACCTCCCTCCCCACCCCTTATCTCTAGGGATCAGGTCATCACTGCCCTCTCAAAGACAAACAATACAGCCTCCATGGGACCCGATAACATCCCAGGCTGCATCCTACATGAACTCAGGCATGAACTTGTAGCACCAATTAGGCACACTATTAAACCAAAGCCTGAGTACCGGCTTTGTCCCAGCCAAGTGGACGACAGCAACTGTCATCCCTTTACAAAAAGGCAGAGCATTCTCCGATCTATGAAATTATAGACCCATCAGCCTAACTAGTCTGATCTGCAAGGCCATAGAATGGATTATCATGGACCTCATTAACAGGGACACTGGCAACCTTCAAACACTCGACCCCACACAGTTTGGCTTTGTCAGTGGGAGGTCATGTCTGCTACACCTGGTCACCTTCTTTGAGACAGTCACCAAAGCCATGGACGAGGGGAAGATGGTGCACACCACCTACCTTGACCTGGCCAAAGCCTTCAACACTATTCCCCACTCGGGCTTAGTAGATAAACTCTCTTAATAAGGCATCAATCCATATGTTACCAGATGGGTGGCAAACTGGCTCACTGATAGAACCCACCTAATCAAAATAGGGGAAGCCACCTGAAGCAGTAGAACCGTAACGAACGGCGTACCTCAGGGATCGGTCTTGGGGCCTCTGTTATTCCAGATATACTTCTCTGAGGTGCAGGCCAAAACCAGTGGGCTGTGGTTGACCAAGTTTGCAGATGACTGCAAGCTGGATGCAGTCATCAATTCCCCAATTAATGCGGACATCCTTCAAGTGGGTCTCACCCAAACAAATGACTGGTGCCAGAAACATGGCCTCAAGCTGAATCCCCAAAAATGCATCATGATCCCCTTTGGGGAGAGTGACATCTCTACATATCACATTAATAACAGCATCCTAAGTACACAATCAGTAGTGAGGGCAACCTAACTTTTGACTGCCATGTTGCTTCTGTTGTACGGAAATCTTTCTACATGGCCCACCTCATAAGTAAACCCAAAATAACGTTCCGTTGCACTGCTAAACCAAACAAATAAAACAGAACGTTACAGTCCTCAGTAGCGCCTCTCTGTATAACAGCAGTTTTATCAACACAAACCCATTTGGAAACATAAAACCATGAACATGTGTTCAACGAATTTCACAAAACAAGCTGAAGTTTTATTGAACAAATATGTTGTACATCCAAAAGTTAAGCGCTTTCACTTGCAAACTGCAAGCTTCATCAGAACAAACAACAGTGAACCTCCCAACTTTTAAATAAACTTTTTGGCGCCAACAAGTCAACAATACTTTTTATTTTAAAGACATATGACACCAACAAATAAACACGCTGTTGTACAAACAAATAACTTGACGTAACATACTAAAAACTTGTGTGTATATATAAAACAGATGAAATAAAATAAAATTGATATAAAATAATATGAAATAAATAATGCTTAATTAATATACTGTGATTGGAACACGTTATTGCACATCTTCCACTCATACTATACTATATTATCCTAAACATGTTAGGCACAGCCTAAAAATCTCAAAAAGTTGTTGAATAAAATTAAAGTTTTATACCATTCCCTATATTAAACTGTCCTAATATTGCTGGTAGGAATAAAATCCCCCTACATAACATGAAGTAAAACATATGATGTTACTACGCATAATATATTGTCAACATTCACAAAACTGTTTTCTAAAATGCCAATATACTGTGTTGTGAGTTCAATCCATGACTAGCAGGGGTTTAATCGAAATAACATCATTAAGACCTGGTGGACTGGAAGAATCCAAAAATATCTGCCACCAATATTCCTTATATGAAAGGAGGCCCTTAAAGTCCCCCCCCCTGATATCAGTCTGAACACTGTCAATAATAGCAAACTTGAAATGGTGCCTATCTCCACATTTCTTTATATGTCTATATAATGTGTTTTTTTCATCTTTTGTCCTTATACTGTAAAGGTGTACATATATCCGCTTATTAAATTTCCTTTTGGTTTTACCTATATAGTATTCAGGACATACCATGCACTTAGCCAAATATACAATCATTTTAGTACAATTTCCCTGCTTAAATTTAATTATTGTACTATTGATATTCTCCAGCACCAGACTTTTTTCCTGGAAAATAAAATTACATTGTTTGCAATTTCCACACTTTTTTGTGTTATTGTTGTGGCACAGTAAGTTCCAATTACTTCTCTCTAAGTAACTCTTAATATTATTACCCATCTTGAACACAAACTTGGGACCTGACCCCAATAATCTAACTAGTTTCTCATCAGTTGAAATAATGTTCCAGTTTGTTGTCAAGATATTTTTGACTTTACCAACATATGGTCCATATTCCAACACACATCTTTTACCATATGATGAACTGTCCTCCAAAGTTTGCAATGTTAAATCATCAGTCATCCCTGATTCATATTGGATGCCTAACAGGGCTTTGTATTTGCATCCCCATCCTTTAATAACTGCTTGGCTAACTCTGGTCATCATCTTTACATCATATCCTCTGTCCTTAAACAATGTTGTGATGTGTGCCACTTCCTCTAACATATCTTCATATACTGAGGTCATTCTGATGGCACGTATTATCTGCCCTTTATAGATGTTATTAAATTTGTTCCTGGGATGGTTGCTAGAAAATTCGAGATAACTATTGGAAAAAGTATTTTTTCTGTGAATTCTAGATTTAAACCCAATTCCCATTTTAGAAACAAAAGTATCCAAATAGGGTACACCTTCCTCACTACTAGAGGAGGTAAACTTTAAATAACTACTACTCTGATTGAGATGTTCTAAAAATTGATCCAATGTATTTTTACCTCCGTCCCATAGGACGTAAATATCGTCTAAATATCAGGAATAATATATGATATGTTCCATGTAATGACTACTAAACACCTTACTCTCCTCCCAATCCAGCATAACCAGATTGGCATATATGGGGGCACACGCTACCCCCATAGCAATGCCCCTGGTTTGCCTGAACAGTTCACCTTCAAATTGAATGTAATTGTTGTCTAGGACAATTAACATCATATCCAACAAGAGGCAAGCTTTGTCCCAATCCAGGTCTGCATATTTGTGTGTATTGTTAGCAAACGCCTCTAAACCTTCCGTCTTGGGAATGCACGAAAACAGGTCTATAACATCTATGGTGACAAATATCAACTCTTTCCTCTGAATAAAAGTAGGATATTTCTTCAAAAATTCCCAAGAGTCTTTCACCATATGTGGAATTTTGTTATAGATATGTTTCAGATATGTATCTATAAGAGACCCCATGGGGAAGGTTTTTGACTGACTGCCTGATATAATTGGTCTGAATGGGGCGTCAGCTATATCTTTATGAATTTTTGGAATCCCTACTATAGATGCCAACTTAGGATACTCCACTTTAATGTAATTATATGTGTCTATCATTATTCTATTATCAATCAAAAATTCTTCCAGGTGTAAATCTATTCTTCTGTAAGCAATATTTATCTCATTCAAAGACACTATTTCATAGTTACCAGACATATGTAATATGTCATAAAGTCTGGTGGAATAGACTGTACTGTCAAACAAGACTATGCCACCTCCTTTATCAGGTTTCATTACCCTGATAGTTATCATCTCTTAGGTCCCGAAGGGCCCTATGTTCTTCTAAAGATAAATTATAATTAGTCTTTTTACCTATGATATAATTTTGTAATCTATATACCTGTTGTGTTACTGACTTATCATAAATAGATATAACAGGGTGCATAGGAGGCACATATGTGCTCTTCTTTTTTAACCCTTTACAATAATTGTCCTGTTTGATATTGCTTACATCCTCTGTTATTCAAATGTTTGTCCCTCTGATGTTCATTTAGGGAATTACTGTTGTCAAATTCCTCATTAAATACATTATTTACAAGGTATCTGTTGTCCACTTGAAATGTATCCCATAAATAAGCCCTTCCCCTACTGTATTGATCCATGTCTCTACTAAATTTCTTATTTTTTTGAATATGTGTTTTATAACATTATCCGCTATATGAAACTGCTTTACATAAAGTTTTTCCCATTGCGGGAACAGTAAATCATTCCTTATCCTCTCATTCAGCTCTTCCACTTCTTGCATAAGTTTCACTAATTTTTCGTCGTTAAATTTAATTAACATTTGCATGCACTTAAACCCACACTGATCAAAAAACAAGTTGAACTGTTGTAAAACATTGTCAGTTAGTTCAGTTCCCATAGGACATTTAAAAAAACCTAAGTCCCTTGGGGACTATATTGTGTTCCATACATTTGTTAAAATAAGCATTATCCAGTTTTACATTATTGATATTATTCAATTTCTTACCCAAAGCATAAATCATGTCCTTTAATATTCCTTTAGGAACAAAATAACTGCCATTGTCACATCTTGTGTTATTGTTGTCAAATACACAATTTTTATCCAAAAATGCTTTAAGAAGTTGATTAGAATTACCACTCGTTCTATCAGTATAGTTCTGTACATCTACTACAGTCCCAGATCTTTTGTCAGCCCCTGAATTCTGTTCAGATTGAACATGAGCAAGGGTCCTTTGGGACATAACTTTCTTTGGTTTGGTTTAGTTCCCACATGCTTTGTTTCTAAGTCTAGATCACCAAAAGACCAGCCAAAGGTGAAGTCCGATATACCCAAATTGGTACTGTTCTTTTTGTCTATAGACTGACATGTGACTGGTAAGTCAATCGATCTTAAACAGTCTTTCCTGTTCCCCTGGCTATTGGGAATCCCGGGGGAGTGTGAAGTACAGTTAGAATTATTCAAGTTGTGTTCCGAACTATTATTATAAACACCCAAACCTTTAGAATGCGTGCCATTAGTCTTATTAACAACCGGTGTCTCAGAAAGTAATATCACTTTGCCAGAAACATTGTTACTGCTGGCAGTAAAAAAATTGCCAAATTTAGCTAATAAATCAGATAATCTGCTTACTTCTCCCCGCAACTCTGTTAGCTCTGCCTGGACTTGAGCCAACTCTCCACATTGCATTCTGGGGGGGGGGGGTACATGGGTTACTGTCTCCATCATACTCCATGAGGATGAACTGTGAAAGAATACTATATAGGTAAAACCGAAAGGAAATTTAATAAGCAGATATATGCACACCTTTACAGTATAAGGACAAAAGATGAAAAAAACGCATTATATAAACATGTAAAGAAATGTGGAGATAGGCACCATTTCAAGTTTGCTATTATTGACAGTGTTCAGACTGATATTAGGGCGGGAGACTTTAAGGGCCTCCTTTCATATAAGGAATATTGGTGGCAGATATTTTTGGATTCTTCCAGTCCACCAGGTCTTAATGATGTTATTTCGATTAAACCCCTGCTAGTCATGGATTGAACTCACAACACAGTATATTGGCATTTTAGAAAACAGTTTTGTGAATGTTGACAATATATTATGCGTAGTAACATCATATATTTTACTTCATGTTATGTAGTGGGATTTTATTCCCACCAGCAATTTTAGGACAGTTTAATATAGGGAATGGTATAAACCTTTCATTTTATTCGACAACTTTTTGAGATTTTTAGATTTTTAGGCTGTGCCTAACATGATTAGGATAATATAGTATAGTATGAGTGGAAGATGTGGAATAACGTGTTCTAATCACTGTATATTAATTAAGCATTATTTATTTCATATTATTTTATATCAATTTTATTTTATTTCATCTGTTTTATATATACACACAGGTTTTTAGTATGTTACGTCAAGTTATTTGTTTGTACAACAGTGTGTTTATTTGTTGGTGTCATATGTCTTTAAAAGAAAAAGTATTGTTGACTTGTTGGCGCTAAAAAGTTTATTTAAAAGTTGGGAGGTTCACTGTTGTTTGTTCTGATAAAGCTTGCAGTTTGCAAGTGAAAGTGCTTACCTTTAGGATGTAGAACGTATTTGTTCAATAAAACTTCAGCTTGTTTTGTGAAATTTGTTGAACACATGTTCATGGTTTTATGTTTCCAAATGGGTTTGTGTTGGTAAAACTGCTGTTATACAGAGAGGCACTCGTCTCATGACACTGAGGACTGTAACGTTCTGTTTTATTTGTTTGGTTCACCTCATAAATAAGGATATCTCATCCAGGGACAAAGAGGTCATAAGATCCTTGTATTCTTCCCTTTTAAGGCCAGTTATTGAGTACAGCGCCCCCTTGGGCATGTACCTCGCAAAGCACATGCAGCAGCTGGAGAGACCACAGAGGTTCCTCACCAGGAGAATCCGGGGCCTCAAGCACCTAGCCTACACAGATAGGCTAAAGGCCCTATCCCTCTACTCAGTTTCATACAGACTCCTCAGAGGTGACCTCTGTCTGGCATACAAAGCACTGTCAGACCCCATCTTGATGGGACTGCTGCAAATCCGCAAGTCAAGCTCCACTCGAGCAACCCATACATGTGACCTCAACCTGGTCTGTGATATCAATAGGACTTGTTGGAGGAACAGATTTGTGTCCCAGAGACTCCCCCATCTGTGGAGCAGCCTCCGTCTCCACGTCAAGCAGAGTACCTCCTTATCCCTTTTTAGGCGCAACCTGGATAACTGGATGGGAAACAGAAAATACACTCCTGAGATTCTACCTGTTTCCCTGCTGGACAGTGGTTCTGGGTGCTGACTTGTCTAAACATGGGCTAAACTTTTGGCTAGGCTTATAAGGGCCTCAGGGCCAATAGCCTAGTAACCTTTTATGATCCTATGATATATATATATATATATATATATATATATATATATATATATATATATAGATGGCTATATATATATATATATATATATATATAGATAGATAGATAGATAGATGGCTATATAGTTATATATCTAGAAGACTATAGTAAGTTGGTTAGTTGAATGTTCAGCGTATAGGATGCCTTTATGCTGGCACAGGAAATCTAATAGTCAGGTGATTCCAATGTGCCAGTATTACTTTGTACAAAATTGTGGTACAGTGGGGAATGGGAATTTGCCTTTTTCCCCACTGTTGTTTTATTTTTTAGAACAATATTTCTACATTCAAGATTTTGAGTGTTTGATTATATTTATGGCACTCATATGTAGGCAGATAGATTTATATAGTATAAATACTTGTTTTTGAAGTGTATTTATTATTCTGAAGAAGTCTTTTTTAAGAAGCAAGCTCTTAATAACTATAAGAAAAATTTGGTTTACTTTTTCCTTGAGTGTTCTGTGATGTCTTTGGGTACCATAGCAGAGGCATTTCTTTGTGGTTACTGGTTTTGTTTGTAATTCTGCTTTGCTAACTTTCTTTGGTTATCAATATATATTTACAGACTCACTCACATTTCAAGTTATTGACCAGCTACTGAGGGTTGGAATTATGGAGTAAGAAAAATGTCAAGCTCTCTTTTAGTTAAATATGTTATAGCTGAACTAAAATGAAAGCAACAGCAATAAAGTTTTTTTAGGATGCTTGGTTGTTACAAACATTTTTCATGTTTTATCAAAATGTTATTTTTACAATTAATCCAAAAAGTCTTTTGTTTGCAGTATAAATGTTTATTATATTTTACTCTAGTTGGCAAGTGCACTTTAAGCTAAGTAATGCTTTAATCATATGACTATCACGAGTTATTTAAACCTGTGATATTTTGAAAAATCACTTCTGATGAAGTCCTGATTTTTTGAGACAAGCATGCTCACCTTTAGTACATTGTCCTACTTATGTCACTATGCTGTGGAATTTCTGAATATTGGTTTGTGTGGATTGTGGAACTGGTACTTTTGTTTTGGTTCTTGGTTTTATAGCACTGGAAGCTCCTTTGCATTTGGTTTTATATTTTGGTTGAGCCCACTGCTGTTCATACTGGTGATGGACTACATTAGCAAACAGGTTGGAGGGGACAGATCAACAAAGCTGCTGTATGCAGACGATGTGGCAGTACAGGCAGACTCTGAGCTGGAACTTCAGCAAAGGATAGGAGAATGGAATGCAAATCTGAAGGCACATGGGATGAAACTAAGTACAGATAAGACAGTGGCAATGGCAGCAAATTTGGGAGATCCGAAGAAGTTGAGAATAGAGATAGAAGGGAAGATGGTGGAACAGGTAAACAGCTTCAAGTATCTGGGAGGGGTGGTTGAGGAGAAAGGTAGTCTGAATGAAGAGGTCAAAGCTAGAATCAGTGGGGCTGCAGCCAACTGGCATAGAGTATCAGGAGTAGTCTATGACAGAAGAATGTCAAAGAAGCTGAAATGCAAGGTGTACAAGACAGTGGTGCGGCCAGTACTACTGTATGTTAGAGAAACCTGGGCAGTAAAGGCAGAACAGTTGAAGAGTCTAGAGGTGATGGAAATGAAGTGCCTGAAAAGGTGGTAGGATGCACACTGTGGTACAGATGAAGAAATAAGGACATAAGAGAATAAGCCAAAGTAGCTCCAATTGCAGAAAAAGTTAAAGAGAACAGATTACGGTGGGTTGGGCACATGTACAGAAAAGCAGAAGACGATCTGGTGAGGAAGATTTGGGACAGACAGGACGAAGGTAAGAAGAAGCAAGGATGTCCAGCAAAGAGGTGGATGGATTGTGTGAAAGAACATCTGCGACAATCAGGCATGAGTGTTGAAGAAGGCAGGAGCGTGGCACTGAATCGAGAGAGTTGGCGACAGTTAACACGAAACCCTGACCCCATGTAGAGAAAAATGGGAAAAGGGGGCTGATGATGATTATATTTTGGTTGACTTGAATGGTTTGTAGTTGTTTTTTCTTTTGTTATTTTGCATTTGCTTTTGTTAGGAAAGGTGTGTATTTGTATTCTTTTTTGTAGATGTGGATTTTGGTTAGGAAATTACTGCCAGTGTGTTGTCTGAGTGTGTACTGGCAGTGGTTTTGTACTGTATGAAGATTTTTGTCCTTACTGCTGTTTGTACAAATATGGAGCTAGTATACATATAAGGATGTAAAGGAAAAATTTAATATAAAAAATCCTAGAATGCCATGCTTTTATTGTATACCTAAAATATATAAACGTATGAATAGTCCACCAGGGCATCCCATAGTGTCAGGAAGTAGCAGTTTTATGCAGAATATTTCATGTTTTTTACATGAATACTTATTACCAACAGTATTTAAACTGCCATCTTACATTAGAGATCTGTTTGATTTATTAGAGAAAATAAAACATATACATTGGGAACATAATATGTATTTTTTGGTTATTGATGTAGTTAGTTTATATACTGACATTAAACATCAAGATGGAATACATGCAATAAAATATTACATGGGAGAGAGTCCAGTAGTAGAATTTATAGTGGATTTGATTAGAATGTGCTTAAAAAATAATATGTTTGAATTTAATGGCAACTTGTATAGACAGCGTCAAGGTACAGCAATGGGGACAGCGTTTGCCCCTAGTTATGCGAACATCTTCATGGGTTATTTTGAAAATGTGTGTATATATATATATATATATATATATATATATATATATATATATATATATATTAATCAATTCTTTAAGAAATATGTGTGTAAATATTTTCGTTTTATTGATGATCTAGTATTTATTTGTAAAGGAGGGCAAGAACAAGTTAAAATGTTTTTTGATCAAATACAAGAAAATAATATGGGTGTTAGATTTGATGGTTTGCAAATAGGAACAATTTACACAAAATATTATGTTGTTCTGATGTTAAAAATAACACTAGTTCAGTGGTCTATAAGGGAGTGAGACCCTGCAATAAATGTAATTTTTGTAGTCATCTTACAGATATGAATGCTTTTATACATCCAATAACAGGTGAATATTAAATCAGATGTGAATATTGAAACACAATGGATAATTAAATGATATAAATGTAAATGTTAATTTTTATACTGTTATTTATTCACATAAGTTACAAGAAATAATAACTATATGCTTTTAAAGTATATATTTTTACAATTTACAGTTTGAGTCAAGATAAATTCAGTGTTTGCTATGACATCTGCACTTGATTGCATCAGTATTTCTTACTTTTACTGCTATATTCATACATCATTATATTGTTTGAAAGTTTCTTGCTATGAAGTATATCACTTTTAGAATGATAAATGTTTTAATTGTTCTTAAACTGATCTAATTAATCAATTATTGTTAGGTATATATAAGCTGAACATGTCACAATGTGTATTTTATGGTTTGAAATGGATTAAACTATTGTGTGCTGTATACACGTTTCGCTATATTATTTATGGATTCTTTACTATTGTGGTGAATTCACCTGTGGCTGAAAAGTCTAAGTTATTTTTTGGAAAGGTCTGAAGAGACTTCATTTTGGTATGTAATACGAAGACTAATGGTCTGAATAGACTTAACCCTGTATTCACTTTTCGTGAAATAGAACGTGTATGACTTATTGAAGAATTAAGCTTCATGAACTTTTATCCGTGGATAGACTACCAGCAGTTACTGTGATTTTATCTTTTTTAGTCTGGCTATTTTTCTGCTAGTTGTCTTGTGTTTGCCGTGGGTTTTCATATTTTTCATATATTTAGATGTAGTGTTACGAGGACAAGTGGGGGAATATATTAATTCTCTTATATACAGAAAATTTAAAGGTATAGAATCCATTTTGCATGGAGAAAGTTTTCACCCTCCACATACTATCAAATCTATACCATATACAGAATTTAATAGAATTAAAAGATTGTGTAATGATCCAGTACAAGTAGAAAGGGAATTAAATCAAAGTTATGATAAATTCAGTTCAAGGGAGTATAAGGATGTGGATTTGAGAGCTAGCCTGAATAAGGTTAAGAAAAATATGAGACATGGGAAAGTTAAAGGTAGTGTAAAGGAAAGTGAATGTATTTATTTTGTTTCCACTTATTCCATATTATCGGAAATAATTGTGGAACAAGTAAAACATTGCTGGAATGTGGTAAAAAGAGAGGTGGGCTTTTTATATGATAAGATAATGTGTTTCTCTTATAGAAAGGGAAGAAGTATAAAAGATGTTATAGTTCACAGTAAATTTAACATGCCAAAAGTACAAATGGTGAAACAAGTTGAGAAATTGGGAACTGTAGTCTGTGGTAAATGCAGTATTTGTAAGTATATAGTAAAGGAATTTGGCAAAATTAATGGGGTTCCATTTTACATAAATGGAACCTTTAATTGTAAAACGGAGAGAGTTATATATGGTTTGAAATGCCTGTGTAATAAATTTTATGTGGGAGAAACTAAGAGAACATTTGCCTGTAGAATAAAAGAGCATATTAGAGATATAAAAATAATAAACAAACTAGTCCCATAGCGCTGTATTTTAATAAATATCATAATGGTAATCCAGAGGGATTGAAAGTGACAATGTTAGATAGTGTAAAAGAAAGAGAATATTTGACTGAACAACACATTAAATATATATTAAGGAAAAAAGAAACTTGTTTGATTTTAAAATTTAATACATTGAGCCCTATAGGGCTAAATCATGAATGTACGTGGAAAAGTTTATTGTAAATAGTTATGTGTTTAATAATGTGTTTATAGTATTTAGTGTTTCTTATATATAATAATGTTTTTTTATTTAATTAATTATGTAATTGAGTGGATGTGTTTTATCTTAGTATAAAAGTGTGAGTTTGAATGGTTACAAAATCTTACTCTGTTAAAGGCAAGTTTGCCAAGGCGCTAGAGATTATATTCTGTATTTTATGTCAATAGCAGTGTTTTAGAATAAATCCTTTGCACTTTACGGAATTGGAACAATTTTGTGGTGGAGAATAGTATATATGTCCTTAGGACTAGCCCCCCCCACACACACACATGGGGGTGCAGGGGTGCTTGCTCCCTCCAAAATATACTGTTTTTTTTCAGTGTGTGAGCTGTTTGCTATTAGGGATAGTTTTAGTGGTGGCATTTGTGATCTCACTGTTCTGTTTGTTGTTTTTTTCTGAGTTTGTGAGATTTGATCTTTTTTTGAGACATGCTTACATAATCATATATATATATATATATATATATATATATATATATATATATATATATATGTATGGATTCACTTCAGAAGCTCGAATTAACAAAATCTCGAACTGCAAATAACCGAAACCAAAAGATCGAGTTTCGGAAACTCGAACTTCTGAAGCGAAACCAACAAAAAAAAAAAGACAAGCTTCGCTTTTGCAAAAAAAGACAAACTTTGCTTTTGCAGGGGGGCTTTGCCGCCTGCACTATAGGGGCTGTGCCCCACCCCTACTTAAATATACCATCTCCAAGATCGCTACAGTGGGAAATGGGAAATCTCCGCCTTGCTGTATGTAGAAGCGCAAAACAGGAGATTTCTCATTTCCTGTCAACACCGCAAAAAAAATAAAACATTACGTACACACAGAATGTACAAGAATCCTTGCCTCTGTGTGCACGCAATGTATTAAGGTAAGTAAACTCTTATTTTTAAACACTACACATATTCGATATACTGAAATGTCGATCATATGGTCTCGACCATATGAAATTCGAGATTTCAGTAATTCGATTATGTGAAGTGTTCCCATATATATATATATATATATATATATATATATATATATATATATATATATATGTACACATATACATACACACACACACACACACACACACACACACACACACATATATATATATATATATATGTATATATATATATATATATATATATATATATATATATATATATATACACATACATACACACACACACACACACACACACACACATATATATATATATACACACACACACAAACACACACACACACATATAAACACACACACAGTCTTGACCATAACAGGCAACCGAGGTCTAAAGGACAGCTTGCATATTTCAAAACAAATCAAATAAAATATCCCGGAATGGTTGCAAGCTGCGATCTCAGTCAACATGTCCACTATAGCTACGAAGTTGACTACAGAGGCAACTACAAGTAAACCACAAATAGAAGGTGGGAAGCCAGATTTCACCATAAGGTAATGTTTTTTCTCATGTGATTTTGCAAACTTGATACAGTCCATCTCTCCAGGAGTATCTAGGATGAATTTATACTGTTCAAGGAGGGGCAAAAACTATTTATAATGATAAGCCAGACAAGCCATTTGCCAAGGACTAAAAGTCTTAAAGTTTACTGGGCAGAAAAGGATTCTAAGAAAACATCCCTTCAGTACTGCCCAGACAACATGAATATTAGAAAAGAGGAATGATTTAATTTCTATTACAATAGCTTTCTTTGTGATGCACAATTCTTATGCAGTCAGTCGTCATTTAGAGTTGTATGTTAAATGAGATGGGCATGATTATTACAGTTCTGAATTCAGTAAAACCCTGCCTATAGATGCACTGAGAGCTTAATAAAAAGGGAAAGGAGAGGTGAGACAGAAGAGACTAGGGTAAGGAATGGAGGAAGAGTATGCTGAATGCATGCAGTTGAAGAATGTCATAGATTCAAACATTTGGAGGCCCAAAACAATGAGTTAGTCATCTAGGAGGTAAGAACTAGGAGGACATGATGTGAAGTGATGTGTGTGTGTGTGTGTGTGTGTGTGTGTGTGTGTGTGTGTGTGTGTGTGTGTGTGTGTGTGTGTGTGTGTGTGTGTGTGTGTGTGTGTGTGTGTGTGTGTGTGTGTGTGTGTGTGTGTGTGTGTGTGTGTGTGTGTGTGTGTGTTTCATATACAAAGACAGTTACAGATTCTGGTTCATATGTGCCCTGATGCTCATCTCTATATCTTCAGCAATGTACAAAACAGGTTGAATACAACTGGAAGACCATATTAAGAGTGTAAATATAAGGGGGGTATTCTGTTCCTTCTCTTGAACAATGTTTTTGCTGACATGTGAATCATTGAGTATATTGACTATGTTATTTTTGTATTATTTGCATTTGTTGGAGCTTTTATCCCATAACCTCAACTGAAAGTGGGCCAAATAGTCAAACATACATATATAGCTATATATCTATGTCTGTCTATCTATCTATCTAGAGATACATACACACACACATACACGTATAAATAAATAAATGCATAAATAATGATAGCACCATTAAGAAGTGAACTGATGGGATGCGAAATAATGTGAAGATACTGCATAGGTATCAGTAACTATTTTCTACAGTTAACAATAATGTGGTATCTTAAAACAGATGCAGACTGAGCAAAACTATTTGAGTCTATCTATGCATACTTTAGGTATATAATGTTAGGAATTGGTAATTCTGGATTATGATGGCTATATGTCACATAGCCTTCAAAAGTATTGCCCTTCTACTTAAGTTTAAAGTATCTGATTAAAGTTCTGTCACATATTTACAAAAGTACCATTGTCACCCAGCCTCCATTGATCTCTGGAACTACTAGACCATCTGCTCCCCCTTTACCTTGTTTGCACTTCAAATGGGAGTGGAGTTTTTTGTTTAAGATTATATCACTGAGCAGTATCACCTTTAGATTATGCCGTGTTGGTTTAGCTGTGTTGGATGGTTCAGCAAGTTGGCAAGGCCTAAAAAAGGCCCTATGGGGGTGGAAAAAGTTTTAACCAATATTCAAAAGCCTAGAGGGGAGAAGTGCAGACCATCCCTGGTAAAGCAGCATAGTCTGTAAACTATATCCTCTCAGGCCAACAAATATTGTACCCCCTTTAAATGACAACAAAAACTAAGTTGATTGTTAAAGTCAGTTATCTTATATTTATATTGTGGCATCATGCTTGGAGAAGGCAGAATGTTGCTTAATGCTAGGCTCATACTGGCCTGGGGCACATAGTCCAAACTCTATCATGTCTCTATTCATACAGTCCCTAAGGGAAAAAAAAGTTTTGTTGAGGGGACCTAGAACAGTAGCAATGATTGTTAACAAACTTAAATTTGACCAACATCGCATTACTATAGTATATGACTGAATGCATGTCATTGCAATTATAGTCATAGCATCAGTCCTCTCCTTCATTACATACAGTTACCTTACCATAAATAGGTCTAGCATGTTATCTTTCCTTATTTTAATACCAGAAAATGAACTGAATATTTGAAGAGAGAGAGAGAGAATTATATATGGTGTAGAAATGGAATAAAAACATCATGGATGTGATGGATATGAATGTTTTAAGGAAACTATAAAGGGTATATTGTTTCTGTAAGTTCTGGTACTTTCAAGTGTCAATATTATGCCGTGCATAAATATATTTCAAAATCTTGTTCCTTTATATATTCCACTATTTATAGAACTTAGATGATAAGGGAATTCAACAAAAGTCAGACCTGAAGGTTATATATAATTTTCCAATGATTTTATGTTGGTAAGATTGTCAAGACTGAATACAGAATACATGAGAGCATTTAAAAATAAGGAGAAGGAAAATGCTTTATCGAAGTACTTAGTGACAAAAGTGGGGAAAACATAGCCAGGTACTGGAAGCTGTCCACTCTAATTTGCATGGTTGAAATGTTGATCTTCTTGATTTACTGAAAGAAAGTGAATGCTAAATTTCACTGAATCCATCTGTTGGACTGTTTTTAAATGATGACACTGAACAGCTGTCATTGAAGAAGTCTTATATACTCAGACAGTCCAAATAAATATATAAAAAATAATAATGATAGACAGTTCCAACCAATTTATCAAAAAATGCTTATTCAGGACTAGCCAATGAAGGAGAATTTCTACAACATTTGTATTGTTATTTATTCTGGAGTTTACCAACATTAGAACTGCATAAAGTAGTGAGGGGTCTGTGGGGGGATGTTGCATACAATGTATCTAAGAATGGTTTCTTTAAGTAGTCAGTAATTCTGGGGATGTTGAAAGCCATGTTATTTGGGTCATGTCTTCAGTCTACATTAAAGGTCTGAACTGAGCATTTCAATTCAGTCCATGATCTGCCATACATCTAAATTGCTTAAACTGCATGTTTAACGTTGGCTTTCATTTGCAAATCTAACATGGTATGAGAAGAGAAACTATATGTGAGCGCTGATGCTAATTTTTGTACTTTGGCTTTCGTCCAGCTGTACCACTTCTCTTGTTTCTATACTGAGCATACACTGCATATAGGCCAAGAGTAAGCTTTAGCAAGACTTGCACAAACAAGCCATGCATTGTACTAACTCTACCACCTGTCTCATTTTTTTTTATAAAAGTTATTATGCGGTGGTGCTGCTGCAGTGGCGTTGTCACCTCATAGCAAGACGTTGTCCCATTCGATTCTCAGCTAGAGCGTCTTCTGTGTGGAGGCATACGTGAATGGGGAGTGCCTTCGTTGAAGGTTGTGCATCAGGGCTGGTAACCCAGTACGTAAAAATCCACTACCAATCATTAGCGGACCGGAGTTCCGCTGTGGCGACCTCTAACCGGGAAAAGCCGAAAGACACATATTGTTTTTATACCTCACCACCATAATTTTGTTTTCACAATGAAAGTATCTTCAGTTTTTTGGCACAAAATATATGACTCTGCAACCACCAATGTCTTTAAAGTAGAATGTCTTTGAAAACTTAAATTCTAAATAGAGTTTTTAAGCTGTACCTTACTAAAGTGACATTGGAGACAAATTAGAATGGATCCAATATACCGTGTTTCTTTATGTCGTAATCAAGATGTCAGTAAGGCATTTTGGTTATCTTCATACTTGTTTGGAGAAAGATAAACTTGCACTAATTATACAGTAAATTAGAAGCGTACTGTGAACCAAAGAACCTACCATATCTCAGACACTTATTTTGTTAAAATTAATGGCTTCAAGAGATTATACTTGTTTATACCCCTGGCTTAAAGAATATTTATTTATTTGTTTGTTTGTTTGTTTATTTATTTATTTATTTGTTTGTTTGTTTGTTTGTTTGTTTGTTTGTTTGTTTAAAGTATTTGAGTATCTTAATCCTAGTCATTCTGCA
Source organism: Protopterus annectens (assembly GCF_019279795.1). Classification (NCBI taxonomy): domain Eukaryota; kingdom Metazoa; phylum Chordata; order Ceratodontiformes; family Protopteridae; genus Protopterus; species Protopterus annectens. The sequence goes on along the minus strand of NC_056747.1, from coordinate 509,388,062 downwards.
TAAAGTAAAAGAAGCAATCATTAAATTTTAAAAGACAGCATTAAAATAAAATTATTTAAATTAAAAATTTGGAATTCTAAAGGTTGAGTCCAGTTAGACTTTCCTGTAAAGATAGAATGTCAGTAACCACCTAAAGGAGTTTTCATAATAACTCTCCCAAATCAGGGAAGATAGCTGATTGCACAGGACAGAACCAGAATAAACAAAATATATCCTTGCCAGATATCTTCATTCTATCTATAGAACCACAAGCAACCCTCACCTGTTGACCTGAGGTGTTTTGCTGATATGATATATTTCAGCAGCTCTTTATGATAAGCAGGAACCAGGCTATGGAAGGCACAATATGTGATGAATAAGATTTTATAGTCATATCTAGCTGTAAATAAAAGCCAGTGGAAATCCTGCACCGGATCAGAAGAGCTCGAAATGATGTAATTGGACCAGGTCACCACCCATAAGCTGAAGATAAAGGGTGTCCAGTAGTCAGATCTGAGATAACCAGCATCTGAACCACCATTCCCAAGTCCAAAGATAGAAGAAAGGGCTTAATTTCCTTGACAGTAGCTGAGATCTAGTGCTATAGTGTGAGTCTGTCATCACAAAACACACTCAGATTATGAACACAGGATGAAAGTTACAACTTATTATCCCTCCATAAGTTATTAAGAAGGAAAGCAGAGAAAGATGCAATGGATGGATGGTAGCATAAATCAGCATGACCTCAGTTTTTGCTGGGTTGAGCTTTAGGTGATTTATTCATCAACCAATGAGAAACTGAGCCCACACAGTGCTCAGAGTCAGTAAAATCAGGCAGAGAATCCTGAGAGGAGAGGAGAGGTAAAGCTGAATATCATCAGCCTGCAATTGATAAGAAATACATCTCCCCATAATGATTTCCATTTAATGACAGCTTATGGAATGTGAACAAGAAGGAAGCAAAAAACAGAGCCTAAGGCACCCTAAAATCAAGGGAGAAAGGTCCAGTGGAATTACCCACAGACACCACTCAGTGAAAGTGGCCCAAAAGGCAGGAGACAACCCACTTGAGATCAGTGCCTGCAATACACAGCATTTTTTGGCATTGTCTAAAAAAAAGGAAGAAAAGAAAAACATTATCCATGGTATCCAAGGCCTGGGAAAGATCAAGGAGAACTGGGACCAAATACAGCCTTTCATTGCTCATCACCAGGAGGTCACTGACTGCAAGAATGAAGGTAACCCTGGTATAGTGTCAAGGTCTAAGACCAGACCTACCCTGATATCTTTTTCCCGCTTTGTTCAGGTTTAGGAAGCCATGAGATATAAAAAAAGGAATACATCTTTGCATATATCACGTTCAAAGTAGCCTTCCCAGTAAACTGAAGATTAGACCTAAACTGCAATTCTCTAACCACATTGGGTTGACTGTTGGCTTTTTAAAGGACTGGAGTAATCTGTGAATCCTTTAGAGAAGATGAAAAAACTGTATTTCTCAACAGTCACCTTGCAGTCTGGAAAATAATTGGCTTTAGTCACATAAAGCAGGGCACAATCAGACTAATGGGGCCAGGGTCCAATCCATAGTAGTTAGGATGCATAGCTAAAACAATCTTCATGTCCTTATAGTAGTCCACATAAGTGTTCAGTGGGTGAATCCATACTGAAGGAAAGTTTTATTCTGGCAACATTATCTTCAAAAACTGTGAAGTTTTCTCATAATACTCCAAGGAAAAGCTTTCAAATCAACAAGACAAGGTAAGAATACAAAACCTGCCATATACTTGAAAATGTTAAGCTGTTAAGATAGATTATCCTGTGCAATGGAAATCTCACTGGACATAAACAATTGCTTCTTAAAAGAGAGTTCCATCTGGTAAAAAGTATAGTGTTGGGGCAGACTAAGCTTATTCTCAAAAAAAATGGCATCTTTCATCATTTACACTCCAACCCACATCCCAAACTTCACACTGATCACACTTCATAAATAAATAAAGTTTCTTTCCATGCAATAGGCTTGAGATGTACAGAAACTTGTACAAGATAACCACATTATATGCTGCAATGCGTGAATATAGATCTTCTCCACTGACTCCTCCAGGAATTAATCATGTAAGAGAGAAATAGGCATTCAGTTGACTGCACTGTGATCTCAACATTTGACCAGCTCAGTACTAGGAGATAACTTCAGGAGGCAAAGCCTGAAGTGAACCAGGCAGTGGTCTCTCCTGGAGACATTTCACCACCAAATGCATGGTTTCAGGACCATGCTGGAACATCAAGCCAAGTAAGTAACCAAATTTATGGATGCAGTGGTAATAATCTGAGTGAATCTGAGTGATGCTCTGGCTATGTCTTATGTATAACTGTTCATTTTTGTCATACTTACAAATTTTACAAGATTGTGACCTCTTTGGAGCTTTTCTCCTCAGGTCTCCACTGAAAATGGGTCTTTGGCTCAGTTGGACTAACATGATTAACAAATGTTAGATAGATAGATAGATAGATAGATAGATAGATAGATAGATAGATAGATAGATAGATAGATAGATATAATCAAAGAATCATTAGAAGACCAAGACATTCCATGTAAAATTGATGGCCTTGTCATTGACCGAAGCATTAAAGTCACGCAGAATCAACCACCTCAGGGAACTTTGTGATTTAGGTCAAGCAAGAAATCACAGAACTTTTACAGAACTATATTATGGTATTTTGGTGGGTAGTATACCAAGAGGAATTTGCATTTCACTCCTGCACCAAGAATATATTCAGTGGAGTCAGATGCAAGAACCTTTACCCAGGCCAGTTCCAAAGCAGGAGAAGAGTAAATGGACATCTCACCCCTGATATTTTTCCTGCTTTGTCTAGGGTATGGAATGACCCATTGCCCTAGCAGGATAGAGGCCATAACACATGGACAGAAATGTTCTTCTATAAGGTCTCCATAATAAATAACAGGTTGAACCCATGAATAAAGATGGATACAATGCCAGTTTTTTTTTCATATCAACATGCTGTTGAAAAGAATAGCCTTAGACGGGGCCTGAGGTTGGACAGGTCTTGTCTATCAGTTGAGGAGCTCTACTTGACTCTAGAGGTACTATCATCAGGTAGAGGGAGTTCCTATCCCAGTACTACAAAACCTTCTTGCAGTGCAGTGCAGTGATATCCTAACCCTAACATAACATCTCAGCTCAGGATTGGCAGATGATGAGCCCTTTTTTACCTATGTTACGTCTAAATTATCTCTAGTCTCCTACATTTAAGAGATGTCAATGAATTTAAACACAAGAGTCCAGATGGGTTGAGGGAAAGTAAAAGATCTCAGTTGCAGGACAGGCCTATATGGAAATTTTCAGAATAAACACATAGGAGTATAAGACTCTGAATACGGTAACTGAGTAAATCCCTGATAAGACACAGTCTGTGGAGTTGAAATAATCAGCTAAAGGTCATTCTATTGACAGAAACCTGATTTAACATTGGAAAAAGGCAAGAATAAGGGTAACCTCAGTACAGTATGTAATATACCTGAATTATTTGGTGTGCGGCTTAAATGAATTACTGAAGAGCCTGACATAAAATTGATGGTATGCATGGAAATGAAATGAAAATTAATCCTGGAAATACTAAAAATACTAAAATATATAAAATGAAGGTAGCTGTATGGCATTAGAATTGCACCTCTAACAAATGAGTAACTACACCCTGTGTAAATATAGTGTGGCTCCAGCCATGAAAATGTACACCATAACTAACAAAATCTGTAGACTCAGTGGAAGTAGCAGTCATTTCATCAGTATGTTTGAAATGGAAAGTATAACGCTAGAATAATCATATTGTTGATACCAAAAAGTAAAGAGAGCAATCAGAACTTGAAATATTTGTTGGCACTCAGGGTAAATTGAATGAATACTGCACCTTCTAAATACAACTATATCCCACTCAAAGATCATTGGAGATAGTATGCATATTTCTAAAGCTATGAAGGAGACCAATACCAAATTTGATCTAAAAAGCAGTGGGTTCATGACAAAGCAATTATGTTTAAACTGAACACTGGTGCAGAATGCAGTATAATATCTGATTGTAATGATAAGTCTGCATGTTTATTATGTCATTCTGGTCACAACCTAAATATTTTAGTGTTCAGTGTAAACTAGGAGTTGTGGTAGATCAAATTGGATGATGTTAATTTCAGACTTTGCATTTAATACTCCCTTAAGTAGATGTACATTATTAAGGCTAGCTTTTTGGATCTCATGAGCATCAGAAGTCCTCCAGTGTGCTGGTGTGAGTAATGAACTAAAAGGAGTCCTTGACATTATTTATGATAGTCTACCATGAGATGCTACAAAACAAGAACATGACAAATGATTACTCAAGCTGTTTGACAAACTGAAGTTGCAGGGTATGAACCCCAACAAAGCAAAATGTCAAGCAGTCTAAATTATGTGGTTCATATGTTAACTGTGAGTGCTACTAGATTAGAACTTACGCCACAAAATGCCATCTCAAGCTACATCTTTGGGTCATTATAACCAGTCAAAATCCCACATTATAAGGGGTGATAACATGAAATTCTAAAGGAAATATCAGACAGCTGTTGAAACTGTCAGATATGATTTCAAAATCAGCAATCATTTGAGAATAATCAGGAATTCTCAAAGTTGTGGTGAACTCACATTCAGATTCATTGATTTCAACTGCTGAATGTAACCCTGAAATCCATTCTACTATTTTGTCAAATATCCCTCAGCCTATGGACATTGTTGCTGCTAAATTGTGTGGTGACAGATGAGCCACAGCTGTAAACCATCCAATGGCTGTAAATACCATATTAAATATGGACAACCTATTAAAATATCCAAAAACAACAGGAGGACACAAGATAGGCTCAAGGTTATAAAGCTTTAATCAGGCACAAGCACTTTCACATCTGCTTCTTCAGGTGCATAAAAACAAACTGAAACTAGTCATACTTTTAAACATTGCTGAATGCATCACGACAACAATACATCACATGTCTGTATACACTCCATTATTATAAAATATTAAAGCTATATGGTAACCACAAAAGAACTAAATATTCAAAGAAAATCATAAAAATATAATAAAATATTTCTTATATACTTTGTGCACTATAAAAATATTTTTAAAATACATATTCTTAAAAACAACTGCTTTATCTACATAAAGGTCTGGCCTTTAACTTTGGTCTCAGTGGTATTTGTTCATTGAGACCATGTCCCATGTCAGCTCTCAATAAGATTATCCATCTAGCTTCCAGTTCCTCTGTTTTATTGCATGTGCCCCCCCCCCTTTTGCTTACAAAACACCTAGCAATGGCCATAAACTTAAATTTATGTTGGTTGTTAGTATTCACAACATGTTTGGCCAGGGCATTACTTCTGCTTTGTTTGTCTATGTGATAAAACCCTCTCCTTGAGTGTACGGTCTGTTTTCCCAATATAAACTTTCGTGCATACTATACAGTGAGCATGATACACTATATGCTGTGTATCACATGTAGCTTGTACTTTAAATTTATACAGCCGGTCCTGATCTGGATATAAAAAATCATTGCTTATATCTATGTACTCACAGTATGAACATTTGCCACAAGGCTTAGTCCCCATACCACCCATAGGTGTTTTCTCTTCTCTGGGTGCACATAATCATCTCTTCAATGACTTTAAATTTCTGAACAAAAATTTAGTTTCATTCTCTATCCATTTTGTGACCACCTTGTCAGTGGTCAATATCCCCAAGTGTTTACATATAATGTTCATATAAGACCCAACATCACTAGAGAAGCTTAATGGCACCTTTAACTTAGGCTTATCACCACTGGTCTCTCTTTCCTTAGACCATCTATCCGAATAATAAGGTCTAGCCTTAGTATGTCGCAAACTAACTACTTCTTGTATTTGCTTCTGTACATCTCTCTCCCCATAGCCTCTGGCCAGTAAATTATTCCTCATACTGTTCAATTGTTGATGTAAATCTGCATCCCTAACATTCAACTTAGATGCTCTAAAAACTTGATTCCTAATGACATTACCTAACACATATGTAGGGTTCATACTTCCTCTGCTTTAAAGATGGTTAACATAACATTCCTTTCTGTACAAGCATGTATATATGCCCCCTTTTTCAATATTTACTTGAACATCCAAAAAGTTTATTCTCTCATATGAGACAACAGATGTAAACCTTAGAAAAGTGGTGGTTGCATTCAAGTACATAAGAAATTCCAAGAAGTCCTCTTCTGTACCTGCCCATAAAACAAAAATGTCATCTACAAATCTACGAAAGAACAAAACTTTGTTCTGATATGGGCCACTCAATAAAAACTCATGTTCCCATACAACCATGACAGCATTGGCTTAGCTACTGGCACAGGATGTGCCCATAGCTACGCCATTATGCTGCCAATATAAATCATCACTAAACAGAAAAACATTATTTTCTAAGACAATGCCCAGTAAATTCCTCACTAGTATAATTTTACTTTCAGAGAAATCAGAATACATTTCCATAAACCTGGTTAAACTTTCCAACCCAATCACATTGGGTATAACAGTAAAAAGAGAGACCACATCAAGTGTTACCATGAGAGCACCTTCAATAGTGTTGTAATTATTGAAAGTGTATAAATCTCTCAAAAACTGTTCCGTGTCTCTTAACACATGCTCACTACTATTTAAAAGTGTTGTCAAACATTTTTCAATGAAAATGGATGCCGGTTCAGTACATTAATTTCTACTATAGGCCTCATGGGTGGGTCAGTAGTGCTCTTGGGTAGTTTAGGCAAACCTTGGATAATGGATATAGTAGGTGAGGTTACCATAAAATAATATAACAGAATGTTCTCTATCATGCCATTCTAAAACATATCTTTTAATTGCTTATGCACTTTTTCTATGAACAGCTTAACCCTAACAGGGGGCAGTTTCTCATAAAAGACATCTTGCTTCAGAATGTGAGACACAGTGAAATCATATTTATTTTTATCCATAAGGACTATAGGCCCTTCCTTATCAGCAGGCCTGATAACTATTGTGTCATTCTTCTGTAAATTCAGTAAAGCTTCATGCTCTGATTTTGTTAACCATTTTTAAGTAAATTAAATCTGAAGTTGTAATATATCCTTATTTGATGATTGTACTCTCCCAACTCTTCTCAAAAGATGTGTTGCTTAGGATGGCAGATGTAATCAACTGCGCCAAAAAAGTAAAAATAAGAAAATCATGGATGGCCCACATCCAGCACATTAGACCATAGCTCCCTGTTGCTGCCCCAAGTACTAAAATCTTAAACAGATTCCCCTTGTTGCATCTCCTCTAGTATGGAAGAAGTTCAGAACATTTAATAACGGGTGCATTCTAGAATTTTATATTTCTATAATGATTTTTCTAAGCAGAAATTTGTCATTTTTTAAATGCAACCTTCCCCCTACACTTTCTAGGACTAGTGTGGAGAGTTTGCATACCTCTCAACTGTACAGATTTTCTCCTTATATTTTTGGACTGTCTACCCCTCACTAAATTGTGTTTTTTTTTTTTTTTGGACAACTCACTGGGATGATCTAAGGATTAAAATCACTAAATAATGACATGTTTAAGTTTCAGACTTCACACCCTTCATTAAATGCATGCTAACACAAACCATGTTATTATAGCTACTAAGTATATAAGAACAATATTTAAAATGTGTCCATATTTCTTCCCTAACAGGCTGAAGGGTATGGCTTAAAGATACATCTGCTATTTATCCAATAAAGTCTCCAAACTCCAACCTTTGATCTAACAGTTTTACTTTCGTAATAATTACGTCTCGGCTGTAACTATCATTGGCCAATTAATCTCCACCCAACGTCATCAAACGCATGCGTAACCGTCACTTTGTTTTTGATTGGTCAACGTGACTGCAGATTCCAGTGGAAAGCCGTACAATTTCGCCGCTCGTAATCCCGCCTACTGTAAATTACGTGCTGTCGAGTAGTAACCGGCTCCCCCTCTTATTGGTGTTTTCAGCTGTTCTTCTCCGGAATAGTTCCGTTTGCATGTTAGAGGACAAACGTGTTGTGAGAAAGCTAGGTCACTCATAAGGAGGTGCCGGCCAAGATGGTTGATAGAATTGGTTTACACTTAGTAGCGGTACTGACAGTAGTGCATTAAACACCCGGGCGTTGTGCGTATGGATAGAGATATTAACCATGTGGGCAATGAAAAAAGAAATACACTACTTATTTCTACTTTTCAGGCTCTTTTGTTGACAACTGACAGTTTGGAAGTGGACCTTTTTTTCCACACATTAGATTGTTTTTTTTTTTTTTACTGACAACTGTTTTGTATCAAGGTTAAGAAAGTATTCTACGGTGTTTTGAGTGACTACGACAAGCCAAACTATTTATTTCGTAAAGCAGTTCCGATGCGAAAGATTGAAAGGATGAGGTTGGCATCGCCTTTTGCACCAGGGCAGTAACAGTGCTGTCCTTCGTTGGATTTACTAGTCCTGAGCGGCTTAAGTTCAGCGTTGGGATTGTTATCTGAAAAGTCGGCTGAGTGTTGTACTGCTTATTTTGAAAAGTCGGTTGGATGTTTGTGCCGCTTGACAGGTTATTCCAGGAAAGAGGACACTAGCGCAGTCCAAGGTTACCTGTATTATCTTGCGTTGATATTGCAGTGTTGTTCAGACCTTTTCATTTCTCTTGTGTTTTCCATTTACCGGCAGTGGTTGAAGATAAGGACCTGAGTTGTGCAGACCCGGTGCAGTGGCAGCGACCGAGGACAGTTTTAGTGGCACACGAGGATGCAGTCGGTGCTGGCTTGTGCTAGGTTGCTGGCACGGACTGCCCTTGGTCTGGGAACATCCCTTCGGCAGACCTCAGAGTCCCGGGAATTCCGGTTAGTGACCGCCAGCTGTGGCTTTGGCAAGGACTTGGACAAACCCGGCAATATAGTCAGGAAAGGCATGTGCTTTGGCGATGATGCTTGCTTTATTGCTACTCACCGGTTAGCTGACGTGCTTGGTGAGTTAATTCATAATTTCAAATCTAGATGTCAGGTTGTAAGTAGTAAATAGTAAAGTATCTGTATAAATGTCATTGCATTAATATTTTGAAGGTTGCTTTTTCTAAGCTGAGACAAGTGTAGGTATATTGCTGTGTATCCTTGTGTTTTCAACATTTGTTGCAAAACTGTCAACCAAGTTTCGAGACTGCAAGGGTAAACTAATAATTGCATATGTTTTAGAAAATCTTGATTTTTATTCTTTGTAAGTAAATAATAGTAACGATGGTGTGTGTTGGCTGCAGTGATTGGGGGGGGGGGGGGGGGGGGTTGCGCACCTAATGCAGCTTTGGAGTTTAAACGTTCAGATATTTGTTCAGCTTAATTTGCTGTCCATTTTATAGCGAAAACATGCAAGTTTTCCAGGTTTCTGTATAGTAGCCATGTTTAAAGGTGCTTTGATCTGTCTAATCACGATCTTCTCAAGAAATGACACTTTCTTGTCATACCTAGCTTTCCACTCTACTTTCCTTGGGATAATGCTCATTTGTTGGACTTTGGAAATCATACTAACCAACATTTTAGAGCAAGAAATCTGAACAAAGCCATAAGTAAAAGTGTGACAAGGCTCAGAAATAGGGACAGTTTTTTTTTTTTTAATATTGTTCTTACAAACGTAGAAAGTTGATAGAATAACAGGTTTTGCATTAGCATGCATTTCCTGAAGGAAACTAGGTCTGAAAATGAAATGTCTTTTGTTATTTTTTTCACTTCAGTCTTTAATGATTTGCCAGAAAAACATTTTTTATGAAAAAAATGAACCAAAAACTTGAGACCAAAATCTGGATACTCTACGAAAATCTGTACTGATGAGAGGTATGCATTGTGGATTGGAAATGGAGTTGTAAACTTGATGCAGCTCTGTCAATTACCATTTGGGCAGCAGACTTGCTGGTCTCTGACAAAACGACACCAGCTTCAAGTACAGGAAAGGGGACACTTGATCAGTGCGCGATGGCTGGATCATGGATGCTATGTCTAGACAGTTTCTAAAAGACTGAACAGTTTCATATTTTTTGTAATCTTAGTTTAGCTTTGAATTTTATATTCCAGCGGACTGATAAAAGACTCTGGGAAATGATGGGCAATATGAAAGGGCTTGTGTGTTTGGTAGTTAATGCTTTGTTTGCAACATGAGGACCCGAGTTGTGCAGATCCGGTGCAGTGATGAGGGTGGGGATAGAATTCTTTAATGCAGGTTAGGCAAACTGCTGTCATGAAAGCATAATTCAGGCAGATGTAGAGAAATGATTATGCTTATATGATTATTCTCTAGGCAGTTTTGTAAGTCAGTGTGTACAGGCCTTTGAATAGTACAAATGGTGAGTGACCTCTGTGAGAAGACAAGTTTCCACAAATTGCTACTATGCCTGAATTAGAGCTTACTGGCCTCAAATGCCCTACACTGACTGCCTCAAAAAAAATGCCAACTTTACTCCGTAGCATATCACCTACTCCAAGGTGATATCTGCCTAACATATAAAGCTATGTCAAACTCAGAGCAGTTGGACATGCTACACCTAAAGAAATCCCTCTGAGCTACATGCTCTAGGGACCTAAACCTTGTCACCACAATAAACAGGACACCCTGGAGGGGTAGATTCCTGTCCCAGAGACTTCCTATACTCTGGAACAAGCTACCCATCTATGTCGAGCAAAGTTCTTCATTAGTACTAAAATCGTGATGAGTTGATGGGAAATAGGAAATGCACCCTGGGGATCACTTCTGTGTCTCTGCTGGACAGTGGCATAGGAAAATAATGTTCTTGGGTGGAGTAAGCTATGGAACCTTGCTGGCTAGGCTTACGTAGGCCCTTGGGCCGATAGCCTAGTACCTACCTATGAACCTATGCAGTCCTTAACCTAAGGAGGGCATTAAACCATTCACATGTGGCACCAAGACTGTATAGGGACAGGGAAGGTGGATGCTTAAACTAACGCTGCACATGAGAATATCTATTCTACACAGTGCATCCAAAGAGAGGTAGAGTGTGTGATCAAACATGTCCACACCGTGTGTTTTTGGGTAATTGTTAAAATGTTCATAAACATTGTAGGGTTATGACCTATGGAGTAGATTGGAGTGGGTCTGTTTTTTTTTTTTTTAGAGAGTGAATAACTGAGAAGGATATGCAAATAGATTGGGAATGCAGATATTTTATAAACAAATTTCTTATGTGATTGCCAAGAGATGAGACCCTTAGTGCATACTTGGATTGCTTAGCCTTCTTGCACTAGCAGACATTTCCATTTTCTCCAACTCTCAGAGCTTCAAGTGTAAGTTGGTAAAATAAAATATCCTAGTGAACTATCTTTATGTGGAGCAGTGATTTTTTAGCATTGTGTGAAGTGCATAATACCCTAATTTGCTACCAGGCCATTGATTAGGCATTGGAGTTGGGGCTTAAATTGATGGAAGGTATTGTAGATGGAAGGAGCCAAACTGGGGCTGCTTCTTGGAGCTGCACTGAGTAGTCCTGACTCCCAGATAATGAATTCCATTTGTGGACGCGCATAGAAAGATGTTCCCATCATGCTCCAGTTTTTGTCGTTCCTTGTGGCCAGAAAATGGGTGGTGGAAGTGATGGCCTTTGGCTGTTATATAAAATCTCTACCTGTTCTGTGTCCTTTATCTTCCATTTCAAAACATTCCCATTGATAGGAAACTGCACCATCAAATAAGGTGCAGGTTGTTAGTGGGGGGGGGGGGTGGATTTCAGGGTGCCTTTTAAACCTGCGAGAACAGCTGGGAGTAGTATTTTGTTCCAGATTTTTTTTTTCAGTTCCAATAAAGCAACTCGACTTAAAGCCAATGTTAGATTTGAGTGGTCTTTGTGCATTCATTCCAAAACTCATTTCACTTGATCACCCTCAAGTCTGTCTTATCGCCGCTGTCCAGGGAAAGCTAGATGCAGTTCTTGAATCTTTACAGCATTTGCTTGCACGTGTTGCTTATAACATCTGGAGATTTGTTATAGTATCACAGAAGATTGTAGTCCTTATCTGTTCTGAACTTCAGAGTTATGCATTAGTTCTGCTGTCAGAGGGTTTACAAAGTGGGATTTAGAATAGATGCTTTCTTACAAGTGCCCAGGATAAAAATGTTTTTTTTAGATGAGTGGATTCTAGTGGATGACAGCCAAGGTGATTAAATCTGTTACAGTGAGACTGCTCCAAACTTTCTCTTCTTTGGATCCCACAATAACTTACTTGACACTTGGAGACCAAGAGGTGGCTATTCCTTAGTTGGCAAGACCTGCCAAGCACTTTCCACTGGAGAGCATCTTGATATCCTTACATTCGTACTCCTCCTTTGATGAATCTTGCTTGAACAAGACTGTGGTGAATCCTTGCAACTTTAAGGCCAGGCTTGAGATTGTATCAAAATTTTAAGGGATTTTTTTTCAATGCACAGGCAAGTTCTATTTATTAGTGTTTGTCTTACGGGGCAGAGTATTGATATGCATGGACCTTTTTCATACTCTGCCCAGGAGCAGTGTATGGTTAAGTGACGTGCTCAGTCACACATTTTAGGCAGTGGAGTCTGAGGGAATCAAACCTTACTCCGCTGGACTACTGCCAGACATGGGTTGAATACTATGTATACCAAAGCCATAAAAAATGTTTTTGTCTTGAAAGTATAAGTATTCATACTTGTTCAGATGAAGTGCTAATTGTATTGCCTTTCTCAAGACAGATGGATCAATACAGTTGATGCATACATGGCTTCTTGGGTGTGTTAAGTAATGACTGTTATAGTTTCATGTGCTTCCTTCATTAATTAGAATGACAGCTGTGGTCATTGGGGTGTGGGAGCTCTAGAATCAGGTATCTGTCCTACAGAAAATGTTTTTAAGGTCATGGTGTGTGGTGGTGCATGTTAATTATTTCTAAAAGCAGAACAGAGTGAAAAATTTGCTTTAGTTAGCAGCTTTCATTCTGTATGTTCAGTTATTTGGCCATTCTTGAGTTGGAGTCTTGTTTTTATCTGGAGTGGGACTGCCCAGGCAGCGGAAAGGCACATTCTGAAAACTCATGATTTCTGTTCTCATAGATTTAATAGTACACTTGAGTTTAGAAAGTATATTTTTGATGAAGTGTTTCACTAGTTTGAAATGTTGTCTGCTTTGGGCATTTGCTTAGAATGCAGTATAGTTTGTTGGCAGCAGAAACTAGTTAGTTCTCGGTGTATTTTGTGTTTTCTGTTCATGGTTCTCTGAAACTGCTATTCCCTGAAAGACTAGTATGGGACATACATACGTTCCCAGTACAAACTTCATGTGATCAGCTGTAGCTAGATGACCTTCAGACTGGAAAGTCTCGTCCTGCATTTGGGCCATGAGCCAGAAAGCACGTGAAGTAAAGGCATGGATAGCGTTTTTCTACTAGGTCATTGCATCAAAGAAAACATTTAAACACTAGCATGTGGTAGATTCTTAAAAGGGCACGACGGTAATCTAAATTGTTCAGTTTCTTTTTATTGCTAGCAGAACAGATTTTTTTACTTAGCAGAC